>NC_056745.1:911026625-911171625 GCF_019279795.1 Protopterus annectens
TGCAGATGTCCTTCCATTTCACTGTTGCAGTATTCATAACATTAAAAATCCCCTGCCAAGGGTGGCCTGATGTCCAGCTGGTATACCAAAGCCTTTAGATTGCTTAAGGTATGCTGTACATCACACGTATGATCCTTTGGTAGCATAGGGCATAAAGGTGATGTCCGGATGTACCTTCCTCAGAACATCTTTGCCACCAGTCCAAACACCATCATTTGATCATCAGTCTGAATCCCTGTTCTATTGCTGGTTCACCAGTCTGTTGCAAATAAGTGCCCCATTGGGGTTCTTTTTTACTTATCTTTTTATTGTTGCTTGTGGTGTTTCATGTCATCCAAGAAGGGTAAATACTAGTGTGGGAGACAGATTCCCTATAAAGACCAGCACGATCAGTGTCTTTTTTTGCCTAGGCGCCTCTCATGACCATACATCCTACCCCATCTGTTGGGCCTTTGTACCTAAAACCCTTTATAGTAGACTCTCTTTTTTGGTGCTCTATCTTGAAAAATCAGTGTGTTAAGCTTCTTGCAAAAGAAGGCCAAGAAGCCTAGGCCAGAATCTTCTGATGTTCACCCTCCTCCAGACTTCTCTTCCGAGGTGAAGGAATGCCCAGAGGTTCACCCGGCTTTATCATTGGATTCATCTGCTGCGACCGGGTTGGAGGCCAATGGGGATCTAACTTTAAGCTTGTCTGAGAAGGCATTGCAGATGTCCATTTCAAATGGTCGGGGAGCCAAAGCTGATCATCTCTGAGGGGCCTAGGAGTATTCCTCAAATCTTAGTCAGAGATGACGTCCGTACTGCCATCATTGAATGCTGTCCTGGGTCAGAGCCTTCCAAATTTGATGAGGCGGACATCCTATTGAAGAAAAAGCAAAAGACTAAACATAGCACTTCTACTCCTAAGGACCCACAAAGTGAATGGCAGTCCTTCGCTCGGGGTTTGTTTAGTGCTTTAATGACATTGAAACTTCCTCCAGGAGTTTCTGGTCCATTGCCCCTCCTCCTTGGTCCTCTACTCCACTAAAAAGACTCAGGGAGCTGGATTTGGATGAGGAATCCCTTACTTACTCTTCTCGGATTTCCTGTCCTTTGGTCTGTGGATCAGAGGAAGAGGAATTTACCAGTCCTGATACTCTCTTTGAAGAAATTTCTTTTGGGGGCATGATCTCCAGTTTGATAGAGTTCTTTAAATGGGATTGTACTTTGAGGTACATAAAAGATACTGTGAGTTGCTGCAGATGGACTCTCCTAAACCTTCTGCACTTCCTTGTGTTTTGGCTGCCTTGTTGGATGCATTTTCTAATGCTTCTAAAGCTGTGGACTCTCAGCCCCATGCTCCCAAGAAACCTGAAAGATTCTATAGGATGTCTGAGGACTGTAAATTTTTGTACAAGTGTCCTTCTGCTGACCCCTTGCTGGCGTCTGTAGCTTTGTGAAAAGCCCTCTCAATTGCTTCCTTCTCCCAAGTTACTGTTCTCTGACAAACATAGCAGGACCGTGGAAAGACTAGGCAAGAAGGTTTACACCTCTCCTGCTTTTGCTTTTAGGGCTGTTAATTATCAGACCCATATATCCAAGGTATTTGTCGGCTGTCCTCTCCCAGGCTTGCCAGGTTATTTCTGATCTTCCAGACTCTGAGGGTAAAACTTCTGCTTTCTCCCTGTTAGGGATTTCCTCCCATGTGGCTCGTTATTCCATCAAGTGTAGTTATGACACAGCAGATGCTTCCTCTAGGGCTGCTGCTTTTGGGTTAGTGATGAGGAGGTATTCTTGGCTTCGGCTTCAACCTTTACCTGATATTAAGGCTAAGTTAATGGATGCCCCTCTTGATGATGAACACTTGTTTGGTGAAGCTGCTGCTATGTTTAAGTTCCTTCAGGATAAGGACAAGGCTTTACAGGAACTTAAACATGTGTTTGTCTCTCCTGTGCATAAATTTCAGAGAAACTACCCCATAAGCTAGCCTTTGTTCGCAGGCAATCACGCCCTCCTCCTAAGGGTAAAGGTGGCAGGCAGACTCCTCCTGTTAAGGCTCCTCAGACTTCAGTGCCTCAGACGTCTCCTTTTCCAGATGAACCATGTGCTGTCTCACTATCCTGTTCTTCCCAGCCACTTTCCTTTTTCTGTTTGTCTCTCTTGCTCTTCCTGTTGGGCTACAGATTACTCAGAATTCCCGAGTCTTCTCCATTATTCTCTAGAGTTATTGCTTGGTTTGGAAATCCATTCCCCCTTTTATGGTTGTTCCTCGGCCCACTCAGAAACAATTATCTTTCTTTCCAATGGTGCTTCAGGACCTTCTGCCTCAGGGTACTATTCAAGGAGTGCCTGTGTCTCAAAGGGGAAGGGAGTTTTACTCTGTGATGTTTCTAGAACCCAGAAAAGATAGTACTTGGAGACCAATTTTAGACCTCTCTCATCTAAACACTTTTCGGAAGGTGCACTCCTTTTGAATGTTATCCCTTCAGACTTTGTTTCCTCTTCTGCTTCCTCAGGCTTATATGGTGTCTCTGGATCTCAAGGATGCTTATCTCCATATCCCAATCCATTCCCTTTTCTGAAAATTTTTATGTTTCTTGGTTGCTTCTTGGCATTTTTCAGTTCTTTGTTTTGCTCTTTGGCTTTTCTACTGCCCCAAGGGTATTAACCAAATGCCTCACTCCTGTGATTGCTTTTTGTAGGATTCAGGGGATCCAAGTATTTCCTCACTTGGATGACCACCTGTTTCAGGCATCTTCTCCAGGAATCCTGTTGCAAAACCTTCATTTTACCATTTCCCTTCTGCAATGCCTGGAGTTCACAGTAAAACTTCAAAAAGTCTTTTTTGACTCCTTCTCAAGACCATTTTGGGGGGGGCGGGGGTACAGAATCCAGATGGTGCCTATGCTGGCATCCCTGCTTCCTCCCAAGGTCTTGACCCTCAGTTCTTTCTTTCAAACTCTTCTTCCCCTGGCCTCTGTTACAGCCAGGGAGTTTCTAAGCGCTCTGGGATTCATGGCATCCACCATCCCTATGCTGTCTCTGGCCAAACTCCACATCAGAAAGTTTCAGTGGTTTCTGAAGTCAGTTTGGCTTCAGCATGTGCATCTCCTAGGCTTTGTAGTTCCTCTTTTGCCTTGTCTCAAGAAGGAACTTCACTGGTGGATCCAGCAGTCGTCCCTCAATCTAGAGCTCCCTGTTCATCCCCCTCTTCCCTCTCATGAGCTGTTTACAGACACTTCAGATGTGGGATGGGGTGCAGCTTTTGGCTCCCTAAAAGTGCAGGGCGTGTGGTTGACTCTTTAACAGAAGATGCACATCAATATGAAACAAATCAGAGCTGTTCTGCTGGTACTTCAGGCTTTTCATCCTCTTTTCTCTCATGGACCTCTCAAGGTATCTATAGACAATACCACAGTGATGTGGTATGTAAACAAATGGGGAGGGTGGCAAGATCTTTTCTTCTTTGCCAGTTGACACTACTAGTGCGGGATCTTGCGGTCCAGTATCAAGTGACTCTTCAGGCAGTTTACGTTCCCTCAGGTCAAAACACTGTGGCAGACACTCTGAGCAAGTCCTTAACTCAATCCCATGAATAGATGCTTCACAGGGATGTGTTTCCTCCTCAAATAGATGTCTTTGTCTCCCCTCTGAACAAGAACTTCCCCTATTTTGTGCAAGAATCCCAGGTCCTCTGGTTTGGAAGGTGGCTGCCCTATCTTTCCATTGGAAGGGGATGTTTCTTTATGCTTTCCCTCCCCTTCCCCTCATTCCAAAAGTCCTGCTCAAAATTGAACAGGATGCTCCCAAAATCTTGTTGGTAACTCCCTTTTGGCCGAGACAGCATTGGTTTGAACAGGGTGCTCCCAAAATCTTGTTGGTAACTCCTTTTTGGCCAAGACAGCATTGGTTTACTCTTCTGCATTTAGCCAAGGGCAGTCAACACAAGTTACCTCACAGGGTGGACCTACTCACATAAGACAAGATATCTCTCATCCATCCTCACCTGTCCACTCTTCAACTGACGTTGTGGGTGATAGGATTTTGATTCCACATAAACACCTTTTTTTTCTGAGGATGTGCTTAGGGTCCTGCAGGAGGCCAGGAAACCCAATACTAAGAAATCCTACTTGTCCAAATGGTAGAGGTTTTCTGTCTGGTGTCTTCTCGTAACCTGGATCCACTTTCTGTGGATGTTCCTTTGGTTTTCTGTTATCTGTGTGAATTGCTCAATGCTGGGTTGCCTTGTTCTTCTGTTAAGGTCCACTTATCAACTATCTCTACTTGTCTGCCTTTATCCCCTCCTTTAGCTTCTAGATTTGAGGCTAAACAATTCCTAAAAGGTGTTCTTCATATTAGGCCTCCCAGGAAGCGTATTCCTCCTCCCTGGGATCTTAATTTTGTTTTAGAAAAAATTGACTGAAGCTCATTTTGAGGCTGAAGCTTCAGCTTCCTTGAAACATTGTTCTTGGAAGACTGCTAACACTGTTCTTGGAATACTATACTTTTGTTAGCGCTTACTTCTGCCAGATGGGTGCCTGAGCTTCCAGCCCTTATGGCTTATCCTCCTTTTGTGGTGTTTCATAAAGACAGGGTGTCTTTGCTTACTAATCCTTATTTTATGCCTAAGGTGGTGAATGAGTTGTCCCTTAATTAGTCTGTTCATGTGCCCACTTTTTTCCCTTCTCCGCAGTCTGTCTCTCAGAAGGTGGTGCACATGTTGGATGGGTATAGACAACTCAGATTTTATTTGGATAAGACTTTGTTTTCTTCCATCCTAGGTACCTAGGATTAGCGTATCCAAGCAAACTATTTTGTCTTGGATCTCAAAAGCTATTTCTTTTTGTTATTCGTTTCATGGTAAGAGCATTCCTTACTGTGTTAAGGCTCATTCTACTAGGGCTTTGGCTTTTTCTGGTGCTTTTTTCAAGGGTTTAGATAATAACTCTGTTCTTGAGGCAGCTATCTGGACTTTCTGTGCATACATTTACCAAGCACTACAAGTTGGATGGAATCTGCAGCACTAGAGCTGGTTTTGCTAGGGCCATCTTTCGTGGCTTCCTAGAGGACTCTGCTAGTTCTTCCTCCCCTCAAGTTTCTTCCTGAGCTTTGGCACTCTCCCTAATGTTATGAATACTGCAACACTGAAATGGCAGGACATAGTACAGTTGTCTAAAATGTTACCATAATGTTAGATGTCCTTCTCTTCACTGTTGCAGTATTCACTCCCTCTCTCCTCCCCCTGGTCCATTTGTCTTCTGGATGTACTGGTTACTTTTTTGTTTTCCTTGGACTGGCCTTCCTACTGAGTCTGTCATTTCTGAGGATGGTACATCTGGATGTGACCTTTATGGCCTAGGTTATGCAAGGTGCATGTGTGTGACATACGGCGTACCTTAAAGCAACCTAAAATCTTTGGTATGCTGGCTGGATATTGGGCCGCCCTTGGCAGGGGATCCCTAATGTTATGAAGACTTCAACAGTGAAGAGAAGGACATCTACCATTATGGTAAGAATTTACACAACTGTACTTTCATTCTCTTTCTAATTTAGATAAGACATCTTTTTATCTGACCAAGTTAATTTCCAAAGGAGTATCTTTAAGATTCCAAGAAGTCATTCTTCCTCCTCTGTAGTCTTAGCAGAGCCATGATTAAATACAGTGCTTCCTTTTTATGTATATACATTCATGGATAGTGTTCTACTAGAAAGGCTCCACAGCTTATAACCATGAAGCTTAAGGACCTTAAATCCTTCAGTTGCACCAATTCTCCTTTTTTTTCTCAGATGCTTACCAGCTGTTCCAAAGTGACCCATGTGTCACTTGTTGAGCCATATTATTTTGCAAACCCAGGCTCTATATACACTCACACTAGGAACCTAAGTCTACACCAAGAAATAAACAAGACAGTAGCTGTATAGGTTCCTTCCTCAAAGTATTCATGGGCAATGGTCAAGCAAAGTACTCTCTTTTGGCTCATTCTACAATATGTTGTTTTTACTTCAGTTGCATCAGTGGAACTCCATTAGTTAAATTTTATAAACTTGTGCTTGCATTCAAAGAATGTCAAGCAGCTAATTTCTTCCTGATTCTGTCATCCAGTGGTACCTTCTGATGATGATGATGTCAGAAAAGGGACAAACATGTTGCAGCTCAATACCTGTATTAATGAATCTCATTACCTGTTGTCAGCATAGCCTGAACTTTCCCAAGGACTTAGTGGGCTCACTGAGTCTGGATGATGATATCTGGAGCAACAGGTCTACCTCTGTATCAGACCTGGTATTGCCAGCAGGGAGCCATATCTGATATACAGATGGAACTGCATGGCTGTAAGGCAGCCAGCTCAGGAGCCCCGCCCACAGGACAGATGGCTGGAGTTTGGAGGATGAGTTGTGATACACCAAACTGTACTTGTCAGGAAATCTGGTCTCCATGCTAAGAACCCGTAGTAGATCTCCTGCTGTATGTTGACTGTGGTACTGTAAGTCATGTGGCTTTCCACCAAAAAATGCTTGCAGTAACTAGTCTCACATACAGCTAGAACTTCTGCCTTGCTGAGAAGCCAGTTACGTTTAACAAACAGTTTCTTTTCCAGCAATGTTTATTACGGTGTTCTATCTGTGTTATCACACTGTGTGACAAGCACGCTGTGCTTTACTAGGTAGTTTTATTTTGTTCCATTTTGCTTTTTGTTTTTCAGTTGAACATAAATACATTTAGTTATTTATTGCTTTATTTTCTGCTTGTCTGATTGACTGTGCTGTAGTCTGCCACTTTGTGTTGAAATCTGCCTCAGACTACAGAATTCATGCCTATTTACTACAAACTGTTTGTCCATGTATTGCTTCGTTAGAAGGCAGGACCACATGACTTGGAAATAGTAAGTGCATAGGCAGCTTACTCAATATCCAGGAAATGCAGACATGTTTATTAAATTTAATAAGTACAGTTCCAATGCAAACTGAAATAAAATCTGCTTATTTTACCATTAGACTGCTACAGTTAGATGCTCTACATCATCAAAACAGAATTACCTCTAAAACTGAAACAGTACAAAAACACCTTATACATTATCTTTAAAGTTGTGTATATGGCTAGATATATTAAGGCCCATGTGCTTACTTGCGCAGTATTGTCCCTATGTTTGTATGAATAAATATGAAATCTATTTTAGTCGGCATAAAAATTATCTTACTATGAAAGGCCTGTCATCTCTGTTTTTCTGTAGAGTTTGCACAACATAATTGTATTATTATTTTTATTTTCATAATTTATAATCTCTTAAAATGAATGGGTGTGCCTTTGTTGAAGGTTGGGCGTTGAGCTGGCAACTCGGCATCGTAAAAACCTACTGCCAATCATTAGCGGACCGAAGTTCCGCTGTGGCGACCCCTAACCGGGAAAAGCCGAAAGACAAACAACAGCATAATCTGTTAAAATGCATAGCACTAATTTGTTGAGCATAGGTAAGAGTTATATATGGTTGTACCTAATGTGGGAATACTGGTTGGATTTTCTAAGACACTGGTTATCTATATTACATTTATTTATTTACACGTAGTTAACTGGATTAGTCCCACTAGGCCAGTGACCTCTCTTAAGGATAAATCTGAGGTGTTATGCTTTTTTAACTAGGGAAATTTGTCTAGAGTACTTCCCTTACTCCCTTCAGTTAAGTGCCATAGGATCTTTTACATCTACCTGAGCTACCACCAACTCGGGCAGATAAGGCCTCGGTTTAATGTCTCATCTGAAGGATGGCACACTCAGGAATGTAATGCCCACCTTATGCTACACTGCAGTGTCAGTACTGGAAAAGTAATCCAACTACCTGGTATAAGAATAGAACCCACAGCTTTCTATACTACCTGTTGAGCTATAGAGTTGTATACCTACCTAAAAAGTTAGTTGTATGTCTGAATTTCTTTAAGTTTATGTAATCTTTCCTAATACAGGTAACTCAATGAACAGTGAGAAGCAAAAACTTAATACAATGGTTGCTTCCTAGCCAACTTACAGAATGAGTTTTAGTTTTATTCGTCAACCCTACCTGTCTTTCCTGAACTGTTTTAATTTCGTGGCATTTCACCAGTTGTCATGCTTAGTTAGGGCTAATGATATTTAGAAACTGTAGGGCTATATATTGAATTTCCCCATTATTTTTTTATTACGTGTGCTGTATTTGCATAAGTTAACAATAATAAAAAAATATCTCCACTGGAACCTTGACTTGTATGTTAGTGTATGTTTTTACAGAATATTTCTTAGTAATGTCGTTTACAGATTCACTTGGCGGGGCAATATCTGGTACTGGGCAATGTGGCCATAATATTTGTGTTATTCCTTCAGAGTCAAAGGTAGTGTACCATTTCAGAAGAAGTGCATAGTACTGGCTCACTGAGTATGCATTTTTTTACACAAGTGTCTTTTTAGAAATTAATTTTTTATTGGGAACTGACATACAACCCCTTTTATTTAAGGTTGATGAATCCAGCTTTTCAGAGGACTTTTGTTGTTACAGCTGGACATTATACTTGGTTTCCACTTGAGGCACTATTTAGGTTTATAGTCAAGTACTAGCCTAACTTGCATGTGATTACAAGCCTAGTCAGTTTCTCTTTTTCAAAGGTTAGAATCACGCCCTGTACCTTGTGTAAACACCTTAACTATTGTGCTAACTCCCACCCCCCTCCAAGTTGGGCTTTGCACAAAAGGCTAGGTAAAACTTATCTCTAAAATAAGACCTGTACAACATTCTCATTATGTCAGAAGTAAAAATCCTGTGTACCTTGCTAGAAAAATATATTTTCCAGTGGTGACATACAGTAGGTAGGCCATACTTTATGAATTACTTCTCCTTGTACAAGGTTAGCTCAGCGTTCTTAATTTAATATGTATTTGTATTTTGTATGTTGTTTGCATAATTCATAGGTTCATAGGTGTGTACTAGGCTAATGGCCCTGGGGCCATTACAAGCCTAGCCATAAGATTACCCTGGCTTAGTGCCACCCGACCTTAGTTCCCAGTGCCTCTGTCAAGTAGAGCCACTGGAGTTATCCCCAGGGTGAATTTTCTGTAACTCATCCACTCATCAAGATTTCTCTTGGAGTGTCAGCGAGGTGCTCTGCTTGACATTTATGGGAAGTCTGTTCCATAGCATGGGCAGTCTCTGGGTTATGAACCTGTCCCTCCAGCATGTTAATTGTGGTAATGAGGTTGAGGTCTCTGGAGCCTTTGGTGCGGAGGGATTGGGATTTCTTTAGATGTAGCATTTCTAACAGAGCTGGATCAGACATGGCTTTGTAAGTCCAGCAGAGATCGCCTCCAAGTAGGCGATATGAGACAGAGAATAGTTGGAGTTTTTTGAGTTTGTCCATGTAGGACATGTGTTTAATGCCTAGGATCCTCTTTGTGAGGTACTTTTGCGGCCTTTCCAGTTGTTGCAGGTGTCTAGTGAGGTACATACCAAATGGGGAATTGTACTCGATGATTGGCCCAATGAGGAAAGAGTAGAGAGAGATGATGACCTCTTTCTTCCTGGATGCAAAACCCTTAGTAATGAGATGTGCCACATAGAAGGACTTTCTGACCTCAGTGGCAATGTGGTGATCAAAAGAGAGGTTGCTGTCAACATGCGTTCCCAGATCTCTTTTATAATGCCTTCTATGTTCAGTGGACTACCATCAATGTGGTAATTCATGGGAACCAGGTTTTTCCCAAAGGGGATAACAACACATTTTTTGGCATTGAGCTTAAGGCCATGGTTCTGATATCAGTCGTTGGTCTCAGTGAGGCCATTATGTAGGATGTCAACATCACTTGGGGAGTTAATAATAGCTCCCAACTTGCAATCGTCTGTGAACTTTATCAGCCAGAGTCCCTTCGTGTTGGCCTGGACTTCAGAGATGTAGATACCAAACAGGAGAGGACCCAGGACCGAACCCTGTGGGACACCACTCGTGATTAGTCAGCAGTCTGACATGGAGTCTACTACTTTCACACTGTGGGTTCTATCTGTGAGCCAGTTTGTAACCCACCTAGTGATATAGGGGTTGATGCCAAGCTTAGTGAGTTTTTCTATGATTCCTGAGTGGGGAATGGTATCAAAAGCCTTGGCCAGATCAAGGTAGTATGTATGAACCACCTTGCCTTCATCCACACATCTGGTGACTGACTCAAAGAAGTCGACCAAGTTGAGCAGGCATGATCTACCCTTCACAAAACCAAACTGTGTGGGACCAGAGTTTGGAGATTCCCTATATCCTTGTTTATTAGGTCCATGATGATGAGTTCCATAGCTTTGCATATCAGACTTGTCAGGCTAATGGGGCAATAGTTCCCAGGGTCTGTAGTCGTTCCTCCTTTGTGGAGAGGGATGAGTGTAGCAGTGTGCCATTCGGTAGGGACAAAGCCTGAGGTGAGGCTGTGATTGAATAGGGCACACAGGTGAGGTGCCAGTTCACTCTGTAGTTCATGTAGAACACACCCAGGGATATTGTCAGGTCCCATAGAAGCTGTATTCTTAGCCTTGGACAGTGCTGTTTTAACCTGTGCAGCACTAATACTGGATGCCTGGCAATCTACTGGTATTGTGATTGGTCCTTTGGCGGGGGGGAGACGGGCAAAGTTGGCACTGAATCTGTCAGCCAGTATACTGGCAATATCTGTTGGCTCAGTATAGGGGGTACCATTGTGCAGTAGCTCAGAGCAAATCTGGGTATTACCATGGAGATTCTTTACATAACTATAGAAGGCCTTGTGGTTGTCTTTACTATCTGCTGCAGTTCTGTTTTCATAGCTAGCATAGTTAGAGGATTTGATGAGGGATCTCAACTTTTTGTTGAGGCTGATAAGGGAGTTTTTCCAGTCTTGGGATTTCACCTTATTCCACATCAGTTTCCTCCTCCTGTTGTAGAGTTTATTTATGGCAGGGAACCACCAGATTGGCTTCCTTTTTTTGGAGGAGAGCATCTTGTTTCTATTTGTTATGGCGAGATCCATGCATTTGTGTATGTGTTCGTACAGTGCATTGGTGTATGATTCTGCAGTCATGCAACTATTCTCCATTTGCATGGGTGCCATGAAGTTAGCCATATCTGTTTTTAGGAGCCCGAAGCTAGCTTTGGAGAAGTTTTTCATGGTGGTTACCTTTGCGGGGGGGGGGGGGTAGGAGGGATGTGGATTTCCAAGGTGAATAGTTTACGGTCGGATCTAACCAGGGAGGAGCTGACTATTGGTGTAGAGCAACGGTCACCCACATTAGTAATGACCAGGTCAAGGATGCTGCTACCTCTAGTGGGGGTTAGAACGAGCTGGTCCAGGGCATTGGAATTAGTGAACTCCAGGAAATGTTGGGAAAATGTATCGGTACATGAGTAGTTTACCCAGTTAATGGAGGAGTAGTTGAAGTCGTCTAGTAAAAGAGTGTTAGGTTGGACTCTAATATTCTCCAGGGTGTTTAGGAACATGGAGTGCGAGTCTTGGAACATGGTTGCGGACCTATAGTAGGCTACGACCTGAATTGCTGTCTTAGCCAGTGTTAGCTGCACCTGAAGTATCTCTGATGTGTTATGCTGGGCTACCAGTCTGGAGGTGTGTGCATCCTTTATGAATATGGAAACACCACCACCTTTCGAGCTTTGGTCCAAGTTTTGGGGCCGAAAGGTGTGGAATGAGTTATAGCCTGGTAGTGCAGGGGTGCTTTCTGCTACCTTGAATCAGGTCTCTGTTACAGCACAAATGTCGATGTTCTCCATTTTAAGGAGTGCTTCGAGCGAGTGCATTTTGAGATTTAGACTTCTAGCATTGAGCATGACCCTCAGATTGCATTTGTTTGTAGCTGTTACTGTGGTAATTTGGTCTTTGGAACACAGTCTAAAAAAAGGCACTGTATGGGTGACAAGGGCCTTGGCCAGTATCCGGAAGCCCAGGGGTGATAGATGCAGGCCATCTCTGGCAAAGCATCTGCTCTCATTTTGACCTACATTATTAATTTCTTTGAAAGCTGATGTCACAGATTTCGTTTTTTTTCTTTAAAATTTTTTCGTTTTAGGTGACAGTGGATTCCTTAGAGTATACCAGTAACAATTTGATGAAGGTGCAAGTATCTTGCCCAGTGTGCAAAATGCCATGTGTGTGAACATGTTATACCTGATAACATTGGAGACTTGTGTTTCTCATGTGAAAGTTGGATGATTTGCTTAACAGTGTATATAATGAATAAATAACTAAATAAATACTAACTGAAGGTGACTGTCCTTGTGCAGTTGACACAGTGTGGAAAACTCTTGCTCCATATATTAATGACTGGGCTGACTAGACATTAGGCAAAGTGCAAATAGAACACATTTAGGAAAGGAAGTGTCTTCTGCCAGTAAAGATCACTCATCCCATATTAAACACGATCCTACTGATGACAATGACAACTGTGAATTCATGATACAAGTATTCATTAATTTGAAGATTCAGTGCATGTAGAAGAAGAAAAAAAGGAAGAAGTTCATTACAAATAACTGGTAAGAAAAATAATTGCATCTATAATGCGAAGAGAATATATACTAAAAAGGAGATTACAGGGAGTGATAACATTATTCAGTATTCAGTCTGTAAAACATAATTTTCTAACAGAGAAGGAAGAATGAATAGGCAATGGGCAGGCTAAAAGGAAGAAATTTAAACTAAACCCAGAAGGATTAAAGAACATTACTGTAAGAAAAATAAGTGAGAGAATGAACAACATAACTCAGACTTTGGAAGTACAAAGACAACCAGATGAGGATTGTATCCTTGCAAATGAAATAAGCAACAAAAACCGTGAGAATAATAAGACCAATGGTAAAGACCATTCTTCTCTAACAATTGGTAGAAGAGACATTACTTAATCAGATGTGGGAGGATCTTCATATTTTGTCAGAAATTATACACTAATAATTGGAGATTCCATTATTAGAGGAGCTGATACTTGCATATGCGGTGGAGATAATGAATATTTTATAGTATTATGCTTGCCAGCAGCAAAGATACGGGATGCGAGTAAGGTATTAGAATGCTTTGGTGTAAGGAAGTATGGTGTTGTTTTTATTCATGCTGGCTCAAATGCTCTTATCTTCACCCTGTTGAAATGAAGAGAAATTGACTTTTATTGTGGCATCTGAATTAAATGTGTATGTTTTAATAGTGGATACTGGCATAGCAAAGGTTAACCAGCTGGCTTACTTTAAGGAAAATAAGGGAAATGTAAATGAGCTGTTAAATCATTGAAATGCACCACACAGTGCTGAGTAGGACTGGAGATGGTAGGTCTGGTAGCAGCCATTATCTGTTTGCTTTTGTAAAGAAAGGGAGACATGTTGTAAATGTTTCTGGCTCCATTGCCTTAAAAGTTCTAAATGTGTATTGCAGCAATCTGGTAAAGATCCGTCTCAAAGTTCAAAAGGAGATATTGTGGGAATCTAGAGTCAAGTGACCAGATGAGGTCATTCTGCAAGTCATCTTGGATATTATATTTTACAGGGAGAAATCTCATGGCGTAGAATCTCTTGTTTAGGAGCCTGCCTAGAAGGACTGTTCACGTATTTCATCTTGCTTAGCCCAAGTAAGTTATTAAAGAATAGTAAATTCTCCGAGATTCAGTCAGCATATTGCAAAACTTAATTTAGATATTGCTTTTCTTTATTTGTGTGAGCCTGTCCATCAATGTTTTCAGTATTTTCTGTGATTTGAACTTTGTGGTTTACTGTGAATATATACTCAGTATTTGCATGTATTTTTATTATTTATTATTAAAATTATTGATTACTTTTATCAAGGCTGGTTTTTGTAGAGAGTGTCTAACATTTGAGAGTACTTATATTTATTTTCTGACACTATATGGGCCACTGCAGAAGGCCTAGCTGTCTTGGTGAGCTACTACCATTTGTGTTATTAATATTACACAGCATGATTGGACACCCTTTGTTAAAGACCTTAGAGTACCTGATTGTAGAGTGTCTGGTGGCAGTGAATCTACCTTACAATCTGGGCAAAGTTGGTAGAGCAAGTAATCTCTGTCAGCCTTCCCCAGGTGTGTATGTGTGTGTGAAAATTAAATTTCAAAGTGTGTGTGTATGTCTGTGTGTGTCAGCTACTTGGGGCAGGGACACGAAGCACTGGGTTTACAGAGAGTGTGCTGGTGGACTTGCCTTGGAGACTTGGCTGAGGACCTAACCCTACAGTTGTACCAGTAGGTAGTCTTACTGGGGATCTGGAGGGAGACAGATACAGAGCCATCCAGACTCCAGGCTGTGCGTGTTCTCTGCATGCTCTTAAGGGAAAGTCTGCATCTGGAAATACTGAGTGTATCCATTTGTATTCCAAGTGCATGTCCCTCTCCAGTGTCATTGGTGAGGATTCAGGCTCCTTGATTACTGGCCCAGCGTGGGGATGATACATAGTGGCTCCCATCATATATTGGTAAGCAATGGCTCACATTTTATTGGTGGGACCATCACATGTTCACATATTGTTGAGCAGTGGTGTGGATATTGAATTCCTGTAAGCAGTGGTCACTAAAGAAAGTGTTTGCACTCTTAAGCAGCCACAAAGTAGACTTTCAGAGTTTCATATCACAATCATTTTATTTATTTACTTTTTATTAGCTTAGATAGTCAGAGAGAGCAGGCAAAGATGTCAGCAGAGGAATATGGCATGCTGACAAGGCACCAGTTGGTTGAGATATACCAAGCCAAAGGACTCTGGCATGCCAGCCTGACTATAGGGGATGTGATTGCAGCCTTAACCACAGCTGCAGCACAGACCAGCAACCATGAGGATAAACAGTTTGGTAATGGGAATTTGCAGCCCTCAGAAATGGGACAGTTCAACTTTTCCTCAGAGGACTTAAAATCCATCTAGAGTTAAAGAGACTTGAAAAGGAGGCCAAACAGTTGGAAATAGAATCAGCAAAGAGACTGCAGCACATGGAAGCTGATGAAAAATGAGAGGCAGAGGCAACATGAAAAGGAAGTGCTGACTCTATGCCAGGGTCATGGAGGTAATGGGGAAGGGAGTAACTGTACCCCAGAAGCAATAAAGGTCAGTAAACTTCTTCCGCAGTACCAAGAAGGTGGTAATTTTGATAGTTTTATTCATATATTTGAAAGAGTATGCAAACAGTATAATGTTGATCGAGGGGTCTGGTTACAGTTCCCCACCACCTTACTCCATGGTAAAGCTGTAACTGTTTATAAATTGTCTGATACTGATTGTTCAGATTATGAGAAAGTTAAGCACTGTTTATTACAATGTTTTAAGTGAACAACTGAGGCTTACAGAAAAAGTTTTTGAGCATAGACGCAAGGCAGATGAAAGTGTAAGCAATTATATTGCTGAACTAAGCACTTATTTTCATAGGTGGGTGAGTGGATGTCAGGTCACCACTTTTTAAGGGCTGGCAGACCTTTTAGTAAAGGAACAAGCCCTTAGCACTTAGCCCGAGGACATGAGAATCTGGTTGGCAGACAGGGAATGCAGCTCTGCAGATGAGTTGGGGAAAAAGGAGACATATACCTAGCAAGCAGGGCATCACTGCACAGGAAAGGGATACCCAATACTGCACATGGATACAAGGGAACCCACGGTGGGCAGCCAAAACCTCCCCAATAGAGTCTGTCAGTAACTGGAAGCCACTGGTTCAGGTACATGGCCAGGATGACAGGTTAAATGTTTTAAATGTAAACAGTGGGGCTATAGGTTCATAGATTCTTAGGTGTTTACTAGGCTAAAGACCACAAGGGCCTTTTTATTCCTAGCCATGCATCCCAAATCTCTGATACCCTTGTTCAGTGTAAGCATGGGTCTGGGAGATGAACCATTTACAGGTTACCTTTGCCCACGGAGGCAAGGTGGTGAACAAAAGGTGGGGGAGCCAGCAAGTGGGAATAACAGAATGCCAGTAGTAAGTTGTCTGCAGACAACAGGGGTACCAAACTACCAGCAGTGTTTATATCCAATCTTGGTGGATGGGAAACAGGCCACTGCCAAGAGATAGACCGTCTGTGATATAGCCATTGTGAAGCTGGCAGTTGTTAAAGAGGAGCTGTACTTACTTGGGCAGTCCACTCCAGTCAGAGCTTTAGGAGGGATCCCATTCCAAATGCCTTTGGCCAGGGCTCACTATGACTGGGAGGGTGGAAATTTTTATTTTTATTATTTGACATTTTTAACCAGGTTGGTCCAACTAAGCCAGAAGCCGATTTTCAGTGGAGACCCAAGTAGAAAATCTCCAGAGACTATACAGAACAACATTGTAATATATACACACAAAAATATTTATAATTACAGAAAGAAAGAAAACAAATTTACTATAGTTAACAATACTTGTAAGATTTATTTTTTACAATATACCAATGGTGGCATTATATGAAAGAGCTAGAATAAGAAATAGATTGAAAAGTGTTAGTATAAGACATAACTAAGAGAAGATATTAAGGAAGAGCATGTTGATAATAAAGACAAAGATAGTAAACGTAGATTTAAGTATATACATATTTGCATGGGTTATAATAGTCTTAACTCATGGAGCTAGAAAAAAATAAATGGCATGATTGAGAGAAGGAAAATAGAATATTCCTGTATAGTATATTGGTAATAGAGGGGTGTAGAGGATTAGGTGGGGCCATGACAGGGACAAGCCCTTGTGTTAAGTAGGAATTGTTTTATCTCTTTTTTAAAGTGCTTGGGGTGGGAGAATGATCTAATAGGTGAGGGGAGTTTATTCCAGGCTTGAGCTACTGTGTATTTGTATAGTAGTTTACCAATGTTTTAGTTAGGTTTATAGATATCAAGAAGTTGTTTGGATGTATGGAGAGGATGGATGGGAGTATAGTAGTATACAAGGGAGGAAAGAGAGGGTCAGGATGTAGGTTTGTAAAGAATGGAGTGTAAGATTCGAAATAGTGACAGTTGAAGTTGTTGGGGAATTCTAACCATTGAAGTGTGTTGAGGGCAAGGTAGTGGTGAGAGTTATGTGGTGAGTTAGTAGCAAATCTAGCTATTTTGTGATAGGTTTGTTCTAATTTAGACAAAAGTGTTGATTGGATTTTAGTAAAGACTGAGGCTGCATACAGGAGAGAGGGAAGAGGGGAGCTTGAGCCAGGGAGAGTTTAGCATCAGAGGTAAGAAATCTCTTATTTCTGTAGAGTACACCTGGTTTTGGTGGCTTTTTTATGCTATGCTGAATGTGCAAGTTGAATTTTAGTTCATCAATAATGGTACCTAAAAGTTTAGTGTACAGTTCTGCTTTAATGGTCTTGTCAAAGGATGTGATGAGAAAGGTTGATTTATGGTGAGATAGAGGTTGAGGAAGGAATAGCAAAAGTTTAGTTTTTTTTTTTTTTTTTTAAGGTCAGCTGGTTGTCAGAGAGCCACTTTTTGATGGACAGAAATGAGCCTTGGGTGTGAGTGTAGAGATGAGAAATATTGTTGGAGATGGAGATGAGTGTACAGTCGTCAGCATGTTGAATAAGGGATGACTGTTTACAAGCAGTATGGAAGTCATTGGTGAAGATATTAAACATAATGGAGTCAAGGATGGATCCGTGGGGGACTCATGATTTAATGGGTAGGAAGGGGGGCAGGAAGTGAGCCATCTGACTGATTGTTGTCTATTAGAGAGGTAACTTGCAAACCAGCTAAGTGAGGGCCCAGAGGATCTAAGATTGGATAGCTCAGATAGAAGTAGAGTGTGAAACAGTATTGAAGGCTTTGGATAGGTCAAAGAAAAGGCAGGATACAAGTTGGGTGTTGTCCCTGGCCTCGACCACAGTGTGAGTAAAAAAATAAGAGTGCAGTGTTAGTATTGTGGTGTGGCCTGCAGCCATGTTAGGTGGGGGTTATTAGGTTTCTTGGAGAAGAAAATTTAGCAGCTGAATATGGATGCATTTTTCGAGTATTTTTGAGAGAGGAGAAAGAATGGCTGTGAGTCTGTAGTTAGACAGATCAATAGAATTTCTGCCTTTATGCAGTAGTATAGAAAGATTTTCAGATGTCTGGCACTGTGGATTCTTGTATGGATCTATTGATTAGCAAAGATATGGGATATGCTATGGATTCAGTAGCTAGTTTGAGGAAGATGCGAGGTAGGTTGTCTGCAGAGGAAGAGCAGGGTTTAAGTTTGAGCAGTAGTGATTTGATGTAGGCAGTGGGGACTGGTTGAGAGAGAATGGGTTTTTGTTGCATGGGTAAAAGAGATGGGAGGGGGGTCTGAGTTGTGGCTGGTGTGAGCAGGTTTTTGGATAGTATCTATGAAGTAGTTATTGAGAAGGGTGGCAGTTTCTAGTGGGGTATTATTTGGGTATAAGGTGGGAGAGGAATGGTTACCAGGGTGAAGAATTTTATTTATGGTAAACCAGAATTTTTGTGGGTTGGATTTTCTGTCAAATTGGGGTGAGTTGAAAAAGATTTTCTTATCTTTGTTGATTAGTTTTTTGAAAGGTTCCTGAGTTCTCTGTAGTGTTGGAGCAGAGAAGGTGATTTAGTTTTGATCCAAGCTTTCCATACAGTATCTCTTTTATGCATAATAACCATGAGGTGGGGGATGGACTTATCTAGGTTTCCTCAGAAGAGCACCCTGTGGTATATCTCCTCCATAGACTGCAACCCAGGGAAGAATGCTATGTAGCTATAGAAAAGGAATGTCTAGCCATATTATGGGTACTGAAGAAACTTTAGCCTTATGTGTATGAAAGGGAATTCACTGTAGTTACAGACCACAATCCCTTAACATGGCTACTTTGAGCCAACCAGCAAAATGCCAAGTTATTTAGGTAGAGCTTAGGGTTGCAGACATGTGACATGACAGTACAACACCATAGTGAGGTCAGCAATGCCAGTACAGATTGGCTGTCAAGACAGGGAATGGGGTAACATATTCCTGGATAGGCTTATTTCTCAATGGTCACTTGAAAATCTAGCTTGAGTCTTCAAGGTGGGGGAAGAGATGTGAATATATAAGATACTGCCAGCCATACCAGGCAAAGTAGGGCAGTGGATGTGTGCCTTGTGCCAGCACAGCTGGCTAGAATTTTGTAAATAATTGCATGTTATTAGTATATCAAGCTGATTTGTACAGATGCTTGTGCTGAAAATGTATTTGTGAGCTCTACTTGTGTTAATTGTATTAAAATATATCAACAGTGCACCCTGCTGAAATGAAGAGAAATGTACATGTATTACAGTATCTAAATTAAATGTGTTTTAATAGAGGACACTGGCACGGCACAGGTTAACAGCTGGTTTATTTTAAGATAAATAAGGGAAATGAAAATGAGCTGTTAAATCATTGAAAGGCACCTCACAGTGCTCAGTAGGACCAGAGACAGCAGGTCTGGGAGCAGCCATTATCTGTTAGATTTTGTAAAGAAGGGGGCAGTGTTGTAAATGTTTCTAGATCCTAAGTATTGCCATAAAAGCTCTAAATGTGTATTGTAGCAGTCTGCTAAAATCCTGTCTCAAACTTCAAAAGGAGGTATTGACTACTGCCTACCCTGCACTAGCCAATCTAGTCACACCTTACACACCAAATCAATCCCTACGATCAGAAGACAAAAATCTCTTAGCTATCTCAAAACCCACAAGAAAACCAGGTCACTCTCTGTATTCATACTCTGTCTCTAAACTTTGGAATTCACTACCTCTAGCTACCAGGTCAGGTCTATATTAGTTGATCGAACGTTTAGTTAATCGAATAACTAAACATCACATAATCGAGAACGGCAGTTTCCCCTCAGGGAAACAAGTCATTTGGCTGTTGTGCAGAGTTTGCCCTTTCTTCAATGTGTAGCGATCTCAGAGTTGGTATATTTAGTTAGGGGTGTGTCGGGGGGTGAAGCCCCCCACTTCATTTGTGTTTGTTTATTTACTTATTTTTTTTGTTGGGCAACGGCATTGTTTCCCTGAGTGGAAACTGCCGATCGATGTTTAGTTTGTAAGATTATTAGTGATCAATATTTAGTTATTCGCTTAACTAAATGTTCGATCATCTGATATAGACCCACCAGGTTTATGCCTAACCTAACCCATTTCAAAGCCTGTTTAAAAAGAATCCTCTCAAAAATACATGGATTTGCTCCTGCATAAAGCCTGTGTAAGGCTCAGCTCTTCCTCTTCTTCCACAATAGCCTCATCCTCCTCTTCTGTCACATATCAATCCCTCACAGTCTGCAAGATCCTAGGGTTCTTCTAACTGTATTGCTTCTATTCTTTTTAACTCTCTCACTGTCTTTCTGCATCACTCATTTTCTGGCTATTATTTTCCTCGATGTGTTCTACATGAACTGCAAAGTGAACTGGCACCACATCTGTGTGCCCTGTTCAGTCACAGCCTCACCTCAGGCTTTGTCCCCACCAAATGGCGCACTGCTACAGTCATCCCTCTCCATAAAGGGGGAGCGCCTACAAACCCTGGGAATTAATTGCCCCATTTAGCCTGACAAGTCTGATATGTAAGGCTATGGAGCGCATCATCATGGACCTAATTAACAAGGATATAGGAAATTTCCAAACTCTAGATCACACTCAATTTGCTTTTGTGAATGGTAGATCATGCCTGCTCAACCTGGTTGATGACTTTGAGTCAGTCACCAGAGCTGTGGATGAGGGCAAGGCAGTTCATACAGCCTACCTTGATCTGGCTAAGGCCTTTGATACCATTCCCCACTCAGGAATTCTCACTAAACTAGGCATCAACCCCTATATCATTAGGTGGGTTGCAAATTGGCTCACAGAACCCCACAGTGTGAAAGTAGTGGACTCCAAGTCAGACTGCTGACCAGTCACGAGTGGAGTCCCACAGGGATCGGTCCTGGGTCTTCTCGTGTATAGAATTGTACTTCTCAGAAGTCGAGGCCAACACAGAGGGACTCTGGCTGACCAAATTCGCAGACGACTGCAAGCTTGGAGCCATTATTAACTCCCTAAGTGATGTAGACATTCTACAGAAAGGCCTCACTGAGACCAATGACTGGTGTCAAAACCATGGCCTTAAGCTTAATGGCAAAACATGCATCATCATCCCCTTTGGGAAAAACTCAGTTCCCACTAATTACCACATCAATGGGAGTCACTGAACACTGAAGGCGTTGTAAGAGATCTGGGGCCACAGGTTGACAGCAACCTCTCCTTCGACCACCACATTGCCACTGTGCTCAGAAAGTCCTTCTGTGTGGCACATCTCATTACTAAGGGTTTTGCATCCAGGAAGAAAGAGGTTGTCATCTCTCTCTACTGTTCCCTCATTAGGCCAATCATCGAGTATAATGCCCCATTTGGCACATCACTAGACACATGCAACAGCTGGAAAGGCCACAAAAGTACATCACGAAGAGAATTGTAGGCCTTAAACACATGTCCTAAAAAACTCCAGCTATTCTCAGTCTCATATCGTCTACTAAGAGGTGATCTCTGCTTGACTTACAAAGCCATGTCTGATCCAGCTCTGTTAGAAATGCTGCATCTAAAGAAATCACAATCCTTCCATACCACATGCTCCAGAGACCTCAACCTCATTACCATGATCAACAGAACATGCTGGAGCAACAAGTTCATAACCCAGAGACTGTCCATGCTCTGGAACAGACTCCCTGCACATGTCAAGCAGAGCACCTCACTGGCCGTCTTCAAGAGAAATCTTGATGAGTGGATGGAAAATAGAAAGTTCACCCCGGGGATCACTCCAGTGGCTCTATGTGATAGAGGCACTGGGAACTAACGTCAGGCAGCATGATGCCAGGGCACTTCTATGGGCTAGGCTTGTAAAGGCTCCAGGGCCATTAGCCTAGTACACACCTATGAACCTATAAACTAACATTCTATTTTATCATGTACTATAGCAGTCAGTGTCACACATTGCACTACCTACATACTGTTTTTTGGACATTATATCATGTATGGTGATAGTGACTTTTATTGTCTATTATGTTTTAACTCTCTAGAATCGTATATGTGTAGTATACATTGTAACATCTTGTAACATACTTTGTTCTTTCAACCTATTTTTGTATAGTAGTTCCAGTGTCATTTGGATTGTATTGTATTTTACTATATTTGTATTGTACTCTATGTGGAGCTTTTCTCCCCGGGCCTCTGCTGAAAACAGGTTCTGTAGACCCAGTCATATCACCCCCTCCCGGTAAACAAATGTCAGATAAATAATATTGCGGGAACCTAGAGTCAGGTGACCAGGTGAGGTCATTCTGCAAGTCTTCTTGGATATTATTTTTTACAGAGAGAAATCTGAAGAGCATAGAGTATTCTTTTTGAGAGCCTGACTAGAAAGACCGCTCATGTATTTCATCTTGCTTTGCCCAAGTAAGCTATTAGGGAACAGTAAATTCTCCTAGATTCAGTCAGGAGTATAGCGAAGCTTAGTTTAGATATTGTTTTTCTTTGTTTGAGTCTCTCCATCAATGTTGTTTTCAATATTTTCTGGGATTTGAACTCTGTGGTGTACTGTGAATATATATTCAGTATTTTCATGTACTTCTATTGTTTATTATTAAATGTAGTTAATACTTTTATTGTGTCTGGTTCTTGTAGAAAGTATCTAACCTTTGAGAGTACTTATTTATTTGGTGACACTATGTGGGCCACTCCAGAAGGCCTAGCCGTCTTGGTGAACTGCTATCATTTGTATTAGTATTAATATTACACAGTATAACTGGAATCCTTTGTTAAGGGCCTTAGAGTAAGTTGATTGTGGAGTGTCTGGTGGCAGTGAATCTACCTTACAGTCTGGCCAAAGTTGGTAGAGCAGGTAAGCCTTCCCCAGGTGTCTGTGTGTGTCAGCTACTTGGAGTAAGGACATGAAGCACTGGGTTTACAGTGAGGGTGCGGGAGGACCTGGCTTGGACACTTGGCTGAGGACCTAACCCTACAGCTGTACTAGTGGGTAGTCTTATTGGGGATCTGGAAGGAAACAGACATAGAGACATCCAGATCCCGGTCTGTGTGTGTGTTGTGTGCTCTTAAGGGAAATTGTACTTGTTTCAGAGTGGTCTGCATCTGGAAATACTGAGTGTATCCATTTGTATTCCACGTGTGCGTCCCTCTCCAGTGTCAGTGGTGAGGATTCAGGCTTCTTGATTATTGGCCCAGTGTGGGAATGACACATAGTGGTGGGCATCACACATGGTTTGATTCCCTCAGTCTTTATTTGTCTTCGTTGTGACTCTGCCAAGTTACTTTACCAGGTAGCTCTCCTGGGCTGCTCCTGAAAAGGGACGATTGTATCTATTGGGCTCCCACAGGCTGCTACCAAATGCATTATTCATTTGTCTTTTGAATTCTTGGCACCCTTCCCCTAAACATTGATTAGTACTTCACTGTATGCTGTTTGAGCATGAACCACAGCACATCACTTGTAGTTTAATGGGTTGCTAGATAGATTTTCATTAAATGTGAGTTTCAAAAGTAGTATCTAGACTGACAGGTTTAAATGGTATCTACACTGACGGGTTTGAATAGTATCTGTCATAATAGGGAGAGAGAACCCTCTAGTGGGATATTGATATGGCTGGCTTAGCCCTGATTCATTACCTGGCTTAGGGTCCCATTTGCCCACAGTCTGGCCCTGACTCTGGAGATGTATGCTGCAAAAATATAGTAGTATTAGATATTCAAATAGGTCAGACTTGTACTGAGTGCTTTCAGAAGAGTTATTCTTGTTGACAGAGAAGATGTAGGAAGGTCAAAAATTTGATGTCAGTGCCCTGCAAGCATTTAAGATCCCCTCTCCCCAAAAAAAACAGTATGCTATATGCAGTAATATTTCAGATTTTGTATGACTTGTGCGTTGTTGAACAAAAGCTGCTGCATGATTTATATTGTCTGTAATTGTTTTGCTCTTGTCTTAGCACTAATTAATGAATTAATTCATTAATAGGCCTGGATTTTGTAATATAATTTAACCATGTTACATTTTATTAAATATTTCTGCAGTAACTTATTTACAACCTCTAGCAGCTGTAAAAGGGTTGACATTTGTCAGGTCATATTTAGTCTGCATTATTTGGAGTGATTATAAGAACAGTCTGAACTTCAGCATCCATTATGTAGTCATTGTTGCATATTGCTGTGATAAAGTCTTCTCTACAAGATCAGATTGTAAAGGACTTCTGCATTTAGTTAGAAACTGTTACTCTGGCAATTAGTACAGAGGACCAAAGCACCAGCTTGTTAATGAGTTGCTTCCTGTGGCAAGAGTTTGAATCTTTCCTCCTTTATTTACTTACTGTGTAACAATGAACAAGTCACTTAAGTAGCCAGTGTTTTGGAGCAATTTAGAATTTGGGCTAGGCTCCTTAATGGTGTACCGGTCCGCATGCCTAGTAATTATGAGCGTGTTGTTGAATGTCAGCCATCCCCTATTGGATAGCTGATCTAGTTCAGGAAATGTTATGGCAATATCACCAGCAGGCCAGTTTTTAATGCAGCATAGACAATTTATTCTTCAAAGGTAGCAAGCACTGCATTTTTAGATGAAGCACTAAAACGCAAGGTTGTTTGCCAGCAGCAACCTCTGCATTTTTGCAGTAGTTCTCTTTAATGTGGAATTATGCAAATGACCTTTAATTCTGAAGAGAGAGTGCATATTGACTTAGCATATGTTATTAGGTGGTTAATATTTCTTATTTTCTCATAAATACTTTTCTTTTTATACTGTGTTACTCATGACTGGATCTTTTGGTATGTACATTTTTGTGTAGTTTATTCAAAGCTAACAAAGTCATTTATTTATTCATAACAATAAGGGGTGTACACCATCAACAAATTAGCTGTAAGTGCTGATGAGGCCTCTCTCTGGATGAAATTACCTTATGCTGTTATCATCTGCTCATTTTTAAACGGTCTTTAATCTGTCTTTGCAAGGTTAGTGTGGATGTTTGTATATGAATTAAGTATGAATACTTTGGCTACTGTTTGTTTGTGTGAAACAGATTGCAAACATGTCATGTTGGTCATTTTTTTTGACACACCTGAGAATGATGCAGTCAACAATGTAGTTATAATTGCTGGGTTTGGAGGATGTCAGTAGATATAATGACTGAAACTACTGAGCTGATAAAGTTAAAAAGTCATTAGCCTGTCTTTGCAGGATTAGAGTGCATTTGTGAAAAGCAAACTGGAATACTATTTTTATCACACTCAGACATGGTTTGTGTACACAATATAATAGCCCTATTTGTTGAGTACAGATATTGATGAATTATGTTGACAGCAGTGTGTTTGGCATTTTATGGTTGAAATGATCTGAAATGGGTGTTTATTTCATTACTGGTCCACAAAAACAGCACTCCGAGGCAAAATACACACAAATAATCCAAAGGATATGCCCAGGCCAGGAGATTTTGGACAGTTCAAAATAGGTTTAATAGCAGGCAACAAGACCATAAAACACTGACAAACAAGCTTTTTTCGTCACTCAGTACGTTACTTCATCAGATGCGGAACTTTTGCAATTGACAAGGCACGTTTAAAGAGCAAGTAAGCAGTGTGGGACAACCATCACTGTCAGTATGTTTTGCTGTCAGTATTTGTGTTATAAAATTGTAATTAAAAGTTTTAAATTAAATCCAAATCTCTATAATCATTATAAAAGTAGAGAAAAAAATAGTATTAAATTAATTCCAAATCTCTATAATCATTATAAAAGTAGAGAAAAAAATAGTATGCGCATGAACAAGTTCGAATAGTGTTTGTGGAAATTAAGGGGAGAGAGAGACAAGGAATGAAACACTGGGATGGCTGCAGTGTGGAGGCTGTAGTCCATTACCCTGCCTAGGGCCCTTTTGCCGATGATCTGACTCTGCTCTTATCTTTATGAAGGCCAATGCTGTTCTGACACTAGCATTCTGTAGAACCTAGTTTGGTGTATGAAACATTTATTTATGGCCAGCACTGGAAGAAGCTTTCTTATGCTCTTCTGTTTGCTCTTAGTACATTGCACCCTGCATTAGCAGTGGAGTATTTTTGTTTGCTCAATGCCTTATTACACAAATGCATAACAAAGTATTGACAGGAAGCAGGATGAATGGTAGAAGTCTGACAGCTCGTAAAGGGGAATGAATGTGACAAAAATGTAAATTATAAATTTCTAATTCTACTTCAAAGGGGGTTACCGCCATTCTGTTGATTCTCAAAGACAGGGATGTGATATGAAATAATTTTCAAAAGTGCCAGTAAATGAAAGTTATCCATATCTAGTTCTCCTGCTTCAAGTGACTCTCAAAAACAGGGATATGATATGAAATCATTTAGTGGTGCAGAGAGAATAAAAGCTCTGTCTGACATTCAAGTGACCTGAGTTTGACTCAGAGGTCCTTTGCTTGATGGTGCTAGCAAAGAGGATGAGCTGAGCTGGCCACACACAGACTGCTGCTGTCCCTCTGAGGAGGGTTGGTGATGAGGGGTGAAGGTTATCATGGAATCAGTGTTAGGCTCATCAAGCCACCAAGTGGTGATATCCTTCAAAGTGAGTGTGCAGAGGAATGCACTCACAAGGGGAGGGAATTGTGGGCACTGAGAGGGCATGGTCCTTGCCCATGGAGGGTGAGATTTTCATGCATGCCAGGAAGAGCACAGAGCATCCTAGTGGCATCTTGACTGGTGGACACATTTGGACAGATGTCTGCTTGGCTCCAGGTGGACCCCCTGAAGTGGAAAAATGAATGTACACTGTCTAATCGAGTGGAGGCTTGATGAACAACAGACATGGGGGGAGCAAAAATAACAGAAAAAAAATCTTTCCAACTTAAATGTTGCATAAAGATTATACTGTAATTGCATTTTTATTAGTATCAGGGTTGACTTCTCCTGTAATTGTATCATATACAGGTCTTTGTACCGTGGATGAGCCTAGCATGGCAACACCTATAAGCAATACTATATGCACCTGATACAGCTGCGGCTAATCTGGCTGCTTTTGTGGTTCATACTGCCTTAGACTATTAAATCTTAGATAAAGAATACTTCAGTGTACTACAGAAAACTGCAGTGAGGCACTAAGGATTTAAAAGTACCTGTGTCAGTCCAGTGCTCATCTGTGGATAGAATGCATAGTTGCACACTTTTTCCATGCCCTTGCTAAGGTTCTGATGGGTAGGAAAGTCAAGAAAAAAATCTTTCCCTGATTTCTGCATGACTGAAACAAATTATTCTTCTTGTTAAGATTCTGATAATGAAAATGCTTTCTCAGTCCCCATGCACAGCCCCAGAACATACGTCTTTTCTAGAAATGAAAATTTTGGGGGGTGAATTCTTTTCAGTAAACTTACAGAAATTTCCTCATTTCCAGATAAGAGCTTTAGAAAAATTATGAGGCTTCCGGATTTAAACTGGGACAATTCACACTTTACTTTGCAAGATGAAAGCTAATAGTGTTCAGATACCCAGGCACTAACACAGAAGACAGCTGACAGGAAGGATGTGAAACCTCCTTTAGGCAGATTGCATTTATTCAGTTAATATAAAGTAGATCCTTCTTCTATTGATTTATCAGGCATCTAATCAAAGTTGTAAGGCAGTTTCACTTTCAGCGTTATCTACTGAGAAAGATTGAAAGTTAGGAGAGAAAAATATGTTTAAAAAGTATATATTTGTAGAAATTTAGCATTTAAGGCACTAAATAATTTGGATCACAGTGTCATCATATCATACTGACAGATCTTTACCAACTAATGATCTTGCTAACTGGAAAAGCTAGTGGTCACAGTTAATAAAATAAGAGTGCATTTAACTGGTGATACTGTAGATACCATGTCAGGATCAGATATGTCAGAGTTGAGTGTTTATTTGTTCCTCCTTTATAACCCATTCTATATTCTGTTGGTGTGCACATTTCAGAGTCATTTTTACTTATATCATCCAATGCAGGTTTTACAGACAATAGTACTGGGTTCTGCCATTTGCATTAGGTCATGCACTACAAAATGCAATTGTTCCATGAAAAGACCTACATAGAGTACCTGAGACATTTTAATTAATGAATCATTGACTTCTGAAGAAGGTTGTACATATGGTAACTTCCCTTTCTGGTTTAAACCTAGATTCCTTTAACTGTAAGTACCCAGATACTATGTATAAATTTCAGATCTTAATGCATTTGTAAACACAGTCCTTCAAGATGGTGACAATAATGATTTCTTCTCCAGTTTATAGAGTAAGCTTCTTATACTTTATCAGTGGATATGGAAGAATCCGGTCTTTACGGTTAAGGCCATCCGATCATTTTGTAGATTTTCATTTCAGTTTCAGTTTTCAGCTGTACAATCTGGACTTTCTGCAGCCCTCAGACTGTTGATAAAATATTCAGTTTCAGTGTTAGCATATCTCAGAATGCAAAATAGTTTTCTGTGATATCCATTTAAATGCTTCTAGAAATATTTTACTTCCTAAACCTAATTCGGACACGACAAACCCTCACAATTATAGGCCCATTTCTATTATTAACTTAGATATGAGAATTAAGGCGACTATCTTAGCTACTAGACTTTGATCTGTTATCGCAAATATTATATCTCCAGAACAATCTGGATTTATTAATCATAGGCAAACAGTGGACCAAACACTTACTCTTGAGGCAATGATATCATTATATTTAGTGAAACAAATACCCATATATACATTAGCTATCGATGCGTCTAAAGCATTTGACCGAATTAACAAGGAGTTCTTAACAGCTATTCTTCCAAAATTTAACATTCCTACACAATTCATCCAGTATATTAATACCCTTCACATGAGGGCTTATACCATTTTACAAATAAATAAATGTAGTTCAACAAGAATAGAAATTAATAATGGGGTAAGACAAGGTTTTCCCTTATCACCTCTCTTATTTAATATGTTTATTGAACCATTATTTCTATTAATAAAGCAGAAAACTTTTTACAATGTCCCGGCTTTATTTAATACAAAAATTTCATTTTCTGCCTATGCAGATGATTTAAACATATATTACTCCCTTCCCAGCACAGATTTCTGCAAAATTATAAAATCAATAGATACATTCTCCAAGTTTTCTAACTATAAAATTAATATGGAAAAGTCGATAATCTTCCCCTTAAATACCTTCTCGCAGTACCCCAGTGTATTTACCCCACAGAAAATCAAAATTAAAGACCAACTGCATTATCTGGGAATCTCATTTTATCATGACTCATATAAATACTATCAGGAAAATTTAAGTAATTTATGGCTCACTATACAAAAAGACCTGGACAGATGGGTACAACTTAAGCTTCCTTTCTTATCCAAAGTTGCCATCATAAAAATGAATGTACTCCCGAGATTGTCATTTGTATTCAATGCATCTAACACCCTGATACAAAATAAATTCTTCAAGAACATCCAAACACAACTCTCGAAATTCCTATGGTACCCCAAACCCACCAGAATAAGTTACCAGAAACTTATATACCCTAAGGAAAAAGGTGGTATGGGCCTCCCCGACCTTAGACTATACTATGAAATTTTCAAGTGTAGCAGAATAATCACCATCGCAGAATATAAGAATGATCCCACTAAGTGGTTCCCGATCTGGGTGAAATTATATTACAACTATGTTAGATCATTACAGTTTAACCCGAAGGCACTCCCCTTTTTGAATAAGGACAGCAGGAAGAATTATAGATTACATAGGGAACTAAAGGATGAAATCATAATCATTCAAAATCTATTTGATTCCTTGAACTTACTTTCTGCTTATATGACACTTCAGCCCATTCACCTTAATCCTAACATCAAGTTAAATGATAGGATGATTAACCTAGATCCTTATCCACTGCTGAGGGATAAATCTATAGTAGATTTTCTTCCATTTATACATGTCTCAGCAACTACCATGAGGAAGAAATTAAATCTGCAGCCCAAATATACAGTCATATTAAGACAATTAAAAAAGGCATGTTGTAAATTCTGGGATGGTCTTAATATCTTAGACACAGATATATCTACATGTAGAACCTTATGGGGCTTGTTTCATAGTAAAAAAAATTATCTCGAATCTATATAAAGTTATTATCTCTATTAAATACAATAAAGAATGTATACATTCTAGCTACTGGACGAAACAGGATTCAACGATTACAACCAAGAATATTGCCCAAGCTGTTCAGAAATTCTCCAAATTTATACCCCTTCAAAAACTAAGATATACACAACTTATGATATTAAATAACGCTTATTATACACCTCAAGTGTTAAGTAAGTTGTACCACGAAACGCCAACGAACTGCCAATTTTGCCCTTCCCAAGTGGCAGATATCATTCACATATTTTGGAGCTGTAAATGCTCATACAAGCTCTGGTGTGCTTTAAGGGTTAAGTTAGAAAAGATGGGATACGAGAAAACAACTTTATCATGGAAATTTACTCTCCTACATATTCCTCCTCCAGGAATTAGAAAAAGTCAAATACATGTTTTAATTGCATTGTTTATGTTATTAAAATATTACATCACCTTAAATTGGAAAAATAGGATAGCACTGTCATGGGAAGGTTTTAGGCAAGTAGCCAGAAAGCAATTATACGCACACAAGTATCTGTGATATTCCATGAAGCAGCAGCCGTTACAGAAGGAGTTTTGGAAAATCTTACTGGATCATATTTTGATATGATATTGTTGACAATGTATGAGTTTTATTCCTTTAGGATATAGATGAGATCTGTATATAGTTGTTATTAGTGTGTAGTATGTTTATATATCAAATTTGTATTTGTTGTGTTTGTATGTTATTTAAACCTAATAAAAAGATTTATATAAAACAGTTTTCTGTTAAGTAGATAACTGTCTGATAGTTGTAAAGACAAGGGAACTTTTGAAATAGCTAATAAATATGTATCCTTATCTAGTCCTTAGGAATAATTCTAAACTGCAACTGATTCTTGACCTCTGTAACATCCATAACAATATTAGTGATAGCCATGCATTCAGTACTAATGAATGTTTTTCTCCTACTCTAGAATAAACCGGCATAGAGTCAAGCAGTACTTGCAGAATTTTCTCAACATAAAGATTGTTTCTTAGAACCTAGGCTTTGCAGTGTTCTAGTCTCTCATGCAAGGTGACATATGAGAAACCTGCAATAGCATCTAAGCAATCTCTGAAATCAAGTCACAGGTTCATTGGAGATATCATTCCTCTGTGCATGAAGAAAGAATTCCTTTGATATGTAGGCAAAATAAATTTCCAATAGGAAATTGTTTAATTTCTCCAAAACAGTGTGGCTAACTGTGGACTTTACAAATTAAGCTTGGAGAGGTATTTTAGCACCCTCTTGACCCCAGTACAAGTGATCTCCATATGAAAGTTGGCTAATCATTAGCCTAAAAGGAATGAAGACGGTGTAGAATGTTGACATCCTTTCAAGACAGCTTCCAGCCAAGACACATTAAAATCAGTATAAATGATACTAGAGTAATGCAGTAGCACTTAAACTAGGTATAACTGTATGCTTCCAAATTTTAGACAGGAGAAGATGATTAAGGATAAGAATTGTTAACAGGCTGGTTCCTGTGGTACAGGGTTTGATTTCCTCAGCCTTTATTTGCCTGATCTGTCATTTAATGAAACAGTGCTTTGGGGCAATTGGGAACTTGGGCTAAGTTCATTATTGGTCTCCTGGAGTGCATGCCTAGTAGAAACCTATGAACCTATTTGAAAATTGACTTTACAGCATGGCCTTCAGCTTATCACTATGTATTCCAGTTTTACAGAACCAAGTAACTGTTTAAGCAGCTGGGATAACATTGTTCTTTTAATGGAAGCTGGAGCTGCAAGTTTTTCAAGGCATTGTAGACATATGATATCTTCGGGAAGTTAGACCCTTTTGCTACAAATCTCAGCAATCTAGTTAAATATCTGTAAAGGCATATAAAGCAATGTGGCTGCATTCTGTTTTACTTTCAGATAACAAAAGGCTCAGTAGGTTTATGGCCCCCAGGGAAGGAAAGATTGCAGCCGCAAGTGACAGTGTACAGCATTGTGACCCCAGTTGTTGTTGTTAACAAAAAAAGCTACACATTCACTGCTGTGTATTTTATTTCCTTGGACAGAAACTTTGAAATATTATAGGTGAATTGATGCAAGAGTATGGAATAAAAAATGTTAAAAAAACTGTTCTGAGATTCCAACTGGTTCCACCATTATGTACATTGAGGAAGCTGACTAGGAGAGAGATGCCAATATCAGAAAATGTTGCCAAGCCATTTTTGCAGTAACTGCAAATGGAAGGATCATTCTGTATGGGGAAAAATGCTGGTAATTTAGGTCACTGGTTGATTCTAGTACTGGCGGAGATAGAAGAGGTCCATGACAGTCGTGTTTCTAATGCTGTGTTAATTAAGGGAGACTTGGTTCTCTCCTCAAAAGTCTATAAGCCACTGAATAAAAGGATGAAGCTTTCAGCCTCTCTTGGTGGTTCAGGGACTTTAGGTCTGTGGTCTTTTTTGGTTAGGTTCCCTTGTTTGAGCAGCGGTAGCGTTGTTGCCTCACAGCAAGAGGTTCTCCCGTACGATTCTCGGCTGGAGTGCAGGGAGTGTTTTCTGTGTGGAGTCTGCATGTCCTCCCCGCTGTTGGGCGGCGTTCGAAAGACATGTGTAAATGGGCGTGCCTTCGTTGAAGGTTGGACGTCGAGCTGGCACCTCGGCGTTCATGAAACTCTACTGCCAATCATTAATGGACCAGAGTTCCGCTGTGGCGACCCCTAACCGGGAAAAGCCGAAAAGACCAACAACAACAAAAGTGTGATACATCCCAAAGTGGGTATTGTACTTGGTAGCTGGCCTGATCAATGCTGAGTATATAGGGTAGTGATTACCTCTTTAGACCGTGATGATATTATTTTGGTAATTAGCTGTCCTACATAAAAGGATTTCCTGATAGTCATTGTTATATTATGGTCAAAAGAGAGAATGCTGTCAACCTAAGTACCTAGATACCTGACTGCATTTTCATTTTGCAGTGCTGTAATTTCTATGCAGTATGATGAGGGGATGGGTTGTCTGTCAAAAGTGACACTTTTTAGTATTCAGTTTCAGTCAATTTTTAGTAAGTCAAGAGTTTACTAGGAAGAGTTCATTCTGAAGGGTTTGGATGTCATATGGTGACTTAATGAAAACTCCCAGTGTGTGGTCATCTGCAAGCTTTGTTAGTCAGAGGTCTTGGCTCACTGCTTGGAAACCAGAGAAGTAAATGCTGAAACTGAGAGGTTCCAGCACTGAGCCCAGAGAGACACTTCTGGTCAATTTCATATTTTCTGATGAAGCATCTGTAGCTCACACTGTGTGTGTTCTATCTTTAGGTAAGTTTATTGTCAGTCTTTACCACCAATGAATTTATTTTTTAAAACATTTAGCTTTTGTATGGTGCTAGCATGGGTAATAGTATTTAAGGCCTTGGCCAGGTCAAGATGTGCTTTATGTACTTCACAGCCATCATCTACAGCCTCTGTAACCCTTTCAAAGAAGTTTACCAGGTTAAACAGATAGTCTGGCTTTGGGAAAGGGTGTGTGTGTGTGTGTGTGTGTGTCTGTGTGTCTGTGTGTCTGTGTGTGTGTGTTTTCCATACATGTACAAATCCCTGTAGAGGGGCATCATATTTATATTCATTCATCCCTTATTTATATTCCACATTGTTTGGCAGACATTCAGTTATATTTGTTTTAAGCTACACACTTGTGTTATAATTCACAGTTGTAGTTACACTGCAGGTGGGAAGTGGGGGGAGGTGATGAGAACTACAACAGTCCACTAAGTTAATCAGTACTTTAAGTTTTAATGACATTAACTATTTGGGAATGAGACATCCATTCAACAAATCATTATGTAACATGGCTAACAGTGTAAAATCCATCCAGTCTTGTATCAGTTAGAAGCCAGGTTTCCCCATGTATCTCCAAGGTCAGCCTTCTGATGTTGCAAACCACTGCAACAACCAGATATAAATTGTCCCCATTCTTCTCCAAGTACTCTTGCCTAAATTGTCTTCCTACTGCTTCATCTTTGTACATGAGTGATCCAGTGGTTGATTTTGGCATATCCATTTACCATGTACTTGTCTTATCACCATTTGAATCTCACATTCTTCCCAGAATATACCTTAAATTCGAACCATATGCACCAGTTGCATTTAATCTCGAACTTTCTGTTTGAGCCTGTCAAGAAGGCCCCACACATCTGAGTTCTAGCTGATAAATTAAAACTACTGGTAGACAGCCAACTCCTGAACTGCTTCCTAAAACCAGATCCTCATCCCTGATAGTTTCACATAGGATATTTTAATGATGACCTTTTCTACTACTATTGAGTTATAGCTTTTCTACCACATTTAACTTATTCTTTCCTTCTGTCCACATCATTGTTCACCAACTTCTGGTATTATGTTCTTTGAATCATAAATTAGAGAGCAAAGAGGAAACAGTGGCTGTGATGGCCTTAAGGTTTGTGTATATCACTTGCATAACCTTACTATATCCTATTGAGAAAATAACTAGAGTTTTAATATCTTCATATGTCACACAAAGCATGAAGAAAAGTAAAGTACACACAGCCGTATACGTCCTTGGATTTTGTCTTCCTTCTGTAAGAGCAACTTTCTTGCTGAGCTGCCTGCCTCAGGTTTTTTTTTTTGTTTGTTTTTTTTTTTCATAGCTCATCTTCAGCAGGACTTCAGTGTTATCCTTTATTGCATCACCATTTGCGTCCAGTCCTTCCTTCAAGTCGTGCTTGGGGTCACCATTCATCTCCAAAGACTCTTACCCAAGTTCACTCTTCGAAGTCTTTTGTGAGTCTGAAAAAGTTTTTGGCCCTTTGTGGGAAGAAGATTTTGAAGTACACCAGATACGGTATCAGGAACTGTAACTTCCTTAGGCAGTATTCATGTATGGCTGCTTATAAATTGTACTCCCTTTCTGCGCATCTTGATAGGGAAAGACATTTTCAACTAAACCTTTTTTTCTCATATTTTTAGGTTTTCATTCATGTATACTGCACAGTCCAGTGTCTCTCCTTTTTCCAGAATTCCTGTTATTCAGATATTTCCCCTATGAACCCAGTCCTCTTAATCAAGTTGATCTATGTTGTCCTTTTCATTCTTCCTCACTTACGGTTTAGATCCGAGTCGACTGTATTTACCAGACTTTGGATCCAACTCTTGAGCTCCTCCCTCTACCTATAATGGCCTACTCCATCCCTATTGCTTCGATTCTCTTTTACTACCTTCACAAACAGATGCAAGTTCCACTCTCGAGTGAATTCAGCTGAGTTGTTTTCTGTGAGTTAAATAACTTTTTCTCTCTAGTTTACCTATAAAACTCTTGTTTCTATCTTTCTCCTCCCTGTAGTTGTCACTGGTCATTATGGACTTTTTCTCCTTTTTCTGTACTGTTTTTTATAGTATTTTCTTCTATTGTCTTTGCTGGTATTCTTTTCTCTTTACCCTTTAACCTCAGGGTATGTTTGCTTCTACCATAGTTGGTAGTCCTTTTCTTGTATTTTACCCTTTGTCTGTATCAAAAAAAGTTATTTTCTTCATTTTTAGTGTTTGTACTCTATTACTGCCATTATGTCGGACAAGCCTACAGTGTTTAAAAAATGCACTTGTGGGCAAAAGATCCCAGACTCAGATGACAACAAAGTATGTGTTTACTGCCTTGGGGCCGGGCACTTGGACACGGCATGTAGAATCTATGCCACCTTTAAGCCTAGGGCCGGGCACTTGGACACTGCATGTAGAATCTATGCCACCTTTAAGCCTAGGGCCCTATTGGACAGAAAAAACAAACTTATTTTAAGGGGTCTTCTTCCTTTTTCTTCCACTCTAGGGGCTCAACCCCCCTCCAAATCAAGCAAGTCTGTTCCTTTGGAGTGCCAAAAGCATTCTCCTTTGAAATCCTCTAGGTCTTTGTCAGAGCCGCCAACCAAGACTAGGAGACTCTCAGATCTGACCTCCCTGGATTAGAGACATCATTTACATCCGAAGCCTTCGGGGATCCTAAGGCTTTGGCTCCAGCTGTAATCACAGTTAGTCCACCAGCTCACCCCTCTGATCCTAAGTCTTCGGATCTGAAAACGGGTACTTCCTTTAGGAGTGCAATGCCTAAATATGTTCTGAAACCAATCTTGCCCACCTTGTCTTCTCAGCATTTCCAAACACCTAAGAAGTATTCCGGGTCCCCATCTACCACTTCCTGTAGGTCCACCAGAAGCTTGTCAGAAGAAGATGTGGATAGGATGATGCAAAAGTTTCTCAGAGCTCAGATCCAGATGGAGGTCTTACAAACTCTGTCTCCTATAAAATCCGTGAGTATGCCCATCATAACTAAGACTGTTATTTCTCTTTCTATGCTCCATCCAGTGGTTTTGGGGCCCCAAAATCTGAAATCCCCAAGAGGCTCAGAGCTTGACAGTTTCCACCTCCACTATGACTGTTTCCCTGATTGGTTATGCTCCTATATCCTTGGTTCAGAATGTGTCTCAGAGCCAAAGTGTCGGCGTCTGATCCAAGGGGGGTAGGTTCAGCTCCAGTTTTGTCAGATACATCCTTTCCCCTTGGAGCTCTTGCCATCGACATTCCAGATCTCATTCTTCCCTCAAGGCTGAGATCTGGGTGTGGCTAGATCTACCTTCTTTGGAAGCTTCAGCTCGGAGGAGGTGGGTCAGGGCTTCTCCTGGACCCTCAGCCTTTGAGATGGTGGAAAGGACTTTCTCTCTCCAGAGAGAATTGTTTTCTCATGCTTTGGATTGTATCCCTTTTCTCTCATTGGTTCTGAGCTGTGAGTCAGCCAGTTTCAGTAGAAGAACTTCCTCTCTCTCAAACAACTCTGCAGAACATCCCAAGGAGTCGTTGCCCCATAAGAGAATGTGTAAGAGGAGACATGTAGACTCCCCCATGGAGTCTGTAACAGAAGACATCGATTTTAATGAAAGAAGGGGATTGCCGGATGCCATCTTGTTTTCAGATATTCTAGAGATCCTGAAACAGAAGGGTGGTTTGTTGTCCCAAACTCCCTCTGCTGAACAATTGGTGTTCTTGGAGGCTTTTGGTTCTGGCCCATCTACATCTTGGTTAACCCCACCGGTGGATGAACTTATTGCTCTGGTTTCCTGCCAGGCATGGAAAGAGAAGGATACTGTTGATCTATTCCCCAAGTGTTCTATCACATTTTTGGCCCTACCTGCAGACAGACCCCCACTGGAGCAAAAGAGTCCCAGTTGATGCTATGGTGGTGGCAGCAGTCACTAAGAAAGAGCTAACAGAACAGAGTTACGTCCATTCACTTAACAGGGAGTCCAGAGCATTGGACAGCTTTGGAAAGCAAGTATTCATCTCAGCTGCTTTTGCTCTGAGGTTGCTTAATTACCTGGTGCACTTTACTAGACTTCTGAGAGCTTTGACTAAAGAACTATCAAATACTCTGAGTCCATGTCTGCTGAGGATTTCAAAAGGACTTCCTCTCAACTGGCAACTATTTTATCTATTTCAAATGCTTTGATGAGGTTAATCTCTCACACAGCTGAAGGTACCTCATGAGCAGCCATTTCAGCTATTGCCATAAGGAGAGACACCTGGATGCAGCTATGTGACTTGGCAGAGTCATTTAGGATGTCCTTTGTTAATGCCTCATTTGATGGCGCTTCCTTGTTTGGTCCATCAGTGAAGGATAAGCTTACCCACAGCAAACAAGAAGGAAAGACCCTGTCTGCCATGGGGATCAAGTTTTTTACACTTTAATGGACTTTCTCTCCCACCTGACCAGATAGGATTTAGAAATTCATGCTTCTTTTTATTGCCAAATAAAATAGGGGACTTCGTACCCATTTTGGATCTAAGCAGATTGAACCAGTATGTAAAGAAAGCAAAGTTCTGAATGGTTCTGGTTCAATCCATCCTACGTTTTCCACACAAGGATGATTGGATGTGCCCTGTAGAGCTTCAGGATGCTTACTATCACATCAAAATAGATGATCCAGGAGACATCTTTGCTTTCGGCTGGGAGGCAGTCATTACCAATTCAGAGCTCTGCCTTTTGTACTCACCACAGTCCACAGAGTGTTTAACAAATGCATGGCAGTAGTCGCAGCTCACTTGAGACTGAAGGGATTCCAGGTGTTTCCATATCTAGACAATTGTCTCTTCACCGCTCTCTCCAAGCATCAACTGCAACATACCAAGGACTATTTGCTTCAGATTTACAACAGTTTAGGCACTACAGTAAATCTTGCCAAATCAAAACTTGCACCATTTCAGACCGTGGAATTCATCAGGACAGTTTTGAACACAACAACACAGATAGCATTTGTACCTCCCACCACATTATTTATATCAGACACCAGATACAGGCTATCCTTTCTCATTTATCTCCTCCAGCAAGGTTAGTGCTTCAATCACTTGAGTCAATGTCAGCTGCCATAATACTACTCCCTCTTGTACTGTTCTTTATGTGGGTTCTCCAGTGGACTCTAGCTGTATAGTAGTCCATTCAGTATCAACCCCTGTCCGTTCAAGTAAAACTCACCTTGATTTGCAAGCAACACATTCACTAGTGGATACAATCAGATGATCTTTTTTTCTGGGAAGACCCTTTGTTCTACCAAACCCGGTAGCCACAATGACCACAGATGCCTCTCATCCGGGAGGGGGGGTGGCATTTCTTTGGAAGAACTCTCCAAGGCATGTGGTGCCCCCAAACCGACCAAGTTTCATATCAGTGTCCTAGAGACAAGAGCAATTCTTTTAGCATTGCAGGCATTTCAAAAAACTGTTCTCTTGGCACTATTGCAGTTCAGACAGACAACATGTCTGTAGTCTGTTACATCAAACAAGGAGAAGCTCAATCTTACCCCCTTTGCAGAAAGGCCATGAGGGTTTGGGAATAGGTGATCTCATCAGATCACTTTAACTGTGACACACATCCTGGGAAAACCAACATGCTTGCGGACAACTAAGCAGATCTTTTCTGATGCCTCATAAGTTGCCTCTCAATCAGTTGGCAGCAGATATGATCTTCAGGCACTGGGGCCAACTTTGTTGTAACCTGTTTGCCTCCCCTCTCAACAACAAATACAGCAAGTATTTAGTTCTGATCTCCCCTCAGGGGGAGTCACAGAGAGATGCTGTTCTTCCCTCTTGGCCCTTGGGTGTCCTTTATGCTTATCCTCCTCTTCCCTGATTCCAAGATTTTTGCAGAAAGCAAGCAGGCTGAAGAGCTCAGTAATCCTCATTGCCCCCTTCTGACCTCCGCAAGTATGGTTCCCCTTTCTACAGTCTCATCTTTGTTACCCTCCATGGATGCTGGAGCCTACTGAGGATCTCCTCTGTCACCCGTCAGGGATTCAACACCCCAATATTCAGGCCTTCAGACTGACCACATGATTTCTTCTCTTCCAGTAACAGACAGTCCAGGTTCTCTTCCCCATGTCTTGACATTATTTTGGCTTCCCAAAAAGATTCTACCAAAAAAGTTTATAAAAGTAAATGTAAAAGGTTCTCTATTTGGGCATCAGATAACGAGATTGATCCCTTTTTCTTCACCAATTTCTGCTGTTCTTCATTTTTTGACAACTCTTTTCAAACATGGGGCTAGTTTCTCTACAATTAAACTTCAGTTGGCAGCGATTTCAAATTTCCACACAGGGAATAAATATTTTTCCTTGGCTTCCTCTACACTGTGAAAAGCTTTTATGAAAGGCATTTTTCTTCTGAGACCTCCGATAAAGGATCCTTCACTGCCTTGGGATCTTACTGTGGAACTTGAAGGTTTAACACAAAAACCCTTTGAACAGTAAGACAAATCTGATCTAAAATTTCTGTCATGGAAGACTGTTTTCTTGGTAGTGATAAAACAAACAAACAAACAAAAAGCAAAAACCCCTTATATTGTTTTTCATAAAGATAGGTTTTCCCTGCAGGCTAACCTTTTTTTTTTTTTTTAACCTAAAGTGGCTTCTGAAAATAACATCAACGTATCCGTTCACTTGCCAATTGTCTTTCCAAATTTTTCCAATAAAAGAGAGTACATGCTACACCTCTTTGATGTGCACAGGCAACTATGTTTTTACCTTCACAGGACAAAACAGTTTAAAAGTCAGACAGCTTTTTGTATCTTTCTCTCCAAATTGCCTAGGCCAACCAGTTTCTAAAGTTACCCTAGCTTAAATGGATTATAGACTGTATCTTATGGATTTACTGTCAAGAAGGTATGACATTACCAAAACCTCCCTGAGCTCGTTCAACTACATCCATGGCTACTTCATCTGCTTTTTGGTCAAGAACGTCTATTGATGACATTTGTGCAGCAGCTAAATGGTCCAAGTCTCATACCTTTGTTTCACATTACAAATTGGACATCATATTTAGAAAGAGAGCCTTCTTTGCTTCAGCAGTACTCTGGAATATCCTTCCATGAGGGTCTCACAAGGTCAGTGTAGCTGGGGAATCTGTTCCATAAGTGAGGAAGAATGAAAAGGACGTCAAATGTATAAGTTGTGTACTCACCATAACATGGCATCTTTGTTGCCCATTTTCATTCTTCCTGCAGTCCCCTCCCATGCATCCCCCATCCATTGTTCTTCTGGAAGGACCTATTGGACTGTGTTTAGAACCAACAGTTCCAGGTTTGAGACCTGTCTTTTCTATCTGGCTATGTCTGCTTCTTTTCAGCTATTGGGAAATACAGCAGCAAACTCAAATCTGAGGCAATAGGGATGGAGTAGGGCATTATGGGTAGAGGGAGGAGCTCGAGAGCTTACTACCCAAGTTTCCCTTCTTGTCACTGAACCCCAAGTAAAGTGAAACTAATATCTGGCTGTTTAATGAAGTTCTGACAGTGCGTTTTGCCATTTCTAGAAAAGTTAAATTGACTAAAGTCTTGGTTGCATTAATACACAAGTACCAATGAATTATAATACCAGAAAGGTATTTTTTTTACCTAAGGTTAGAATCATTTCCATCTTAATTCATGTCTGAAATGGACACGTTGTGAAGTTGAAATTATGTAATTAGAGGTTTCTCATATTTTCATTTTGACATTTTACAGGAATATCATCCTCAACAATCCAAAGAAGAGAAACGCTCTATCACTACCTATGCTGCAGTCTCTACGGGATGATATTTTGCATGAAGTAGAAAGCGAAGATCTCAGGGTTATCATTATCTCTGGTATATTTTTTTCTGATTTTCTTTTGTATTTGACATTTTGTTATAGACTGTAAGAGGTTTATTAAAAACTTTTTTTAGCTGTTTCCTGTAGAATGTAAATTTAAATCTGCTGTGTACAGATGTCTGTGTAGCTTTTATGAGCTTTTTTGTATTGTAGTCAGATATTCACCATTCCTTCTGCTTCAGCTACCTTTAAGGTTATATGGGCTGAGTCTTGCCCACGACACAATAACTGGCCAGCTTACAAAAGCTGTGGCTCCCTCTCACACTTCCACTCTGACTGGTGATTGGACAGCCCCGTGATGAGAAAATCAGGAGTCAGAGTGGAAAATCTTCAGTATTTTCTTGCAGCCTTGTGAAGAAGCAGTTCAGAAGCTTCACAAAAGCAGCAGCCTGCCTTTCAACTCTTTTCTGGCAGAGAAGCCCCCTTTGGTGGAACCCTTCAGACAGAAAATATTTTAATGTGTTTATTATATATTTAAAAAATGTATTTGTTTACTTTAAAAAAATGCATTTGTTTAGAGGTGACATCTGTCTGGCATACAAGGCGATCATGGACCTCACCTTGATGGGACTGGTGCATATTCTCACATCAAGCTCCACTCGAGTAACCTGCACGTATGGCCTCAACCTGGTGTGAGACATCAATAGGGCTTGTTGGAGGGACTGATTTGTGTCCCAGAGACTCCCTCATCTATGGAATAGACTCCCTCTTCACATCAAGTGAGTACCTCTTTACCCCTTTTTAAGCGCAACCTGGATAACTGGATGGGAAACAGAAAATATACTCCTAGGATTCCACCTATGTCCCTGCTGGACAGGGGCATTAATTGCTGATTTGTCTAAACATAGGCTAAACTTTTGGCTAGGCTTATAAGGGCTTCAGATCCAATAGCCTGGTAACTTCCTATGATTTAATTTGTATACATGTCATGGTCGCTTTAAGAAACCGAGTATTTCTTAACTAACATCTGTTTCCTATCTCGGACCACTGTTTTTAGCTTCAGCAAGTGTGGGGGCTTATTTAATGTAGACATTTACTGCTTATGCAAACTTAATTTTGTTTATAATAAAAGTTTAGTTGAGGGCAGTGTTTCATTTGGGCAGGTATGACGACAGGGCATGTAGTGCTTGTGATCCTGCTGTGACAACTTACCTGCCATTTATTTCTGTCAGAAAATTTTACTACTAAGGGGTTTCTGACAGGATTTTTGTGTGCTGCTTGTGGATTACTGTGTTTGGGGTACTTTATGAGTAAATGTAAGTGTGCATCTTGTGTAGGGTTTTGACAACTTGCATGGATGCTTACCTTGTTCCTGCTGGTCCAACTACTGCAGTTCCTGAAAGGAAAGAAACAGCTTACCTGAGAGCCCTTGCCAACTACATAAATTCAGCCTGTCTCTCAGTCACCCTTGCCAACTACACAAATTCAGCCTTTGTCTCAATGGTGGGTCAAACTGCAGTCATCATTTGTTGTTCCTGAGATCACTCCATTACCTCTTCATCTTCCTGTGGTGTAGTCCTTTCAGTCACCATGAACCATGGGTCAGCCACATCCTCTTGGCTGTTCCATTCTCTGAACCACCCATGGTAGAGCCATCTTTACTGAGATATAGAGTTTCACTGGGGGATGCGATAGAATGTGTCGGGGGTAGGAGACCTCTTGAAGGGGCACACATTTCCACTCCTAGCCAGTCACAGAAGATACCTGTTAAGACAAAAATAAAAGGTTAAACATTGTTCACCTGAGGACATGGTATCTATAAATAGAGTTGATTTTCTTTCCTTACCTAAGAAATTGTCACAGACAGTCCATTCTGGTATACAGCCTTCAGTACCTGTTTAGTAGGTCAATTGAAATATTCCTGAGGAAGACAGGTCAGATGAATCTGATATAGACAGAGACAAGGCTTTGTCTCCTACAGATTCTCAAGCCCAGTACTCACAACTTCCCTTGGAGGTAATTTCTTTTCTCAAATCGTTGCCAGGGTGAATGAGGTATTTTACGGAAAAAATGTATCTCCCACTGTTTTGAGGAGATTTTATAATATGTTGTAAGTAGGTTTGCCTTATTCCACACCTTTTCCTCCTCTAGTGCAAGCCTTGGAGGAGGTATATTATGCTGCCTGTAACCAGTCTGATTCACAATCTTCACTTCTCATAAAAGCAGATAATTTAAGAAACTTCGTAAAATATAACAAAACAGTTATTTTCTCTCCTTAGTTCCTTTCCCCTATGGATATAGAGAGGAAGGTTTTGGAACATTATTCTTCCGCCTGGGCACATAGAATTCTTAACTGTCATTAAATATGTGAAAGCTTATGCCTATCTTAATCTTAGTGTTTTTCACATGTCTCTAGTATCTAAACATGCCTTAAAGGTATATTGATGTTGGTTGAGAAGGTATACCTCCTACAAATTCAGAAGTTTTCTTTTGAAAGAAAGTCTGAATTTTTGACTTCAGTTTTAGAGGTAAAAGTTTTATGTGGCCTATCTGCTACTCAAGTCCACAAACAATTTGACGAAAGAGGCAAATCAATTTAGGGAGTTTCCAAGATTTTTTTTGCCTCCCTTTTCAAATGTCTCACATCCTCTGTCACACCTAAGAAAAATAAAGATGGCAGGAGGGGAACACTTCCAAAGAGTTTCCTTTTCAATAAAGGGACAGTATACAACTTCGGGATGGCTGTGCTACCATTCTTCTTTCCCCCTCCTTTTTGCCTCAATCTCTTAAAGCCTGTCCCAAAAAACGTGTGTTCATTTTCCTTTGGCAACAGATTATGGCAACTCATTGGGAGTTGAAGATGGTTCAGGAGGGATACATTTGGCACTGGGTATAAAAACATCCTTTAAAGGGGGTTCATCTCCACCCTCAGAATCGAACAGAATTTTTTCCTTAGGTTCTTCAGCTTTGCTCACCCTGTGAGTCATCAAACCAGTGTCGTTTATTCGTTGGACAAAGGTATATATTCCAAAATGCTTCTGGTGCCAAAGAAAGAGCCTTATTGGAAGCCAGTTTTAAATATTTCCTTCCTATTTCAGTGTGGGGAAGTCCCAGTATTAAAGATGTCGATCCATCACAGTCTTATGCCTCAGGGATGCGTTACTGTAACATGGGACGTAAAAGATCTCTGAATTTCTGGGTTTGGGTTACATTATTAGATCTTTGCATTAACCTTTGGATTATCTGCTGCTTCAAGCTGGTTTACAAAGTGTCTAGCTCCAGTTTTAGTTTACAGAAATAAGAGACTGAATGACACTTGTTTTTCTTCCTTATTTGTGTGCCTTGCTTTTTTTGCAGAGTCTTCAATGTCAAGTCCTTTACATGGATTTCAACTCTGACCAATCTGAAATTACAGATAAACATTAAGAAATCCTAACCCATTTGAATATGCAGATAAATATTAAGAAATCCTCTCTGACCACTTTACACAGGATTGTACTTCTAGAATGTTTTATAGGCATTCCACAGTAAAAAGGTAGAGTTTTATCTGAACACCTTCCTTAGCTTCTCAGTCCATTCTTGGACTTCAGCCAGAGTGTATGTCATGATTCGGGGGTTAATGAATTCCTCTCGCCAGGTTCTACATGAGAAAGCTTCTATGGTATCTAAAAAACACATGGACCTAGCACTTGCATCCTTTAGATTTTCAGATAACTATATTGGGCTTTGCATTAATGGAACTGTACTAACAGAAACTACAAGGACAGGCATTTACTTGTCCCCCAGTTTCTTCTCAACCTCCAAGTCAATCTAACTAGCAGTGCCTCAGAATTTCCTTGGGGGGCAGTTCCTAAGAGGGTAAAGGTACAAGGTCTATGGAATTCTTCAGACATAACAAAGCTTGTAATTTTGAAAGAGGTGGGCTGTCATCCATGCCTTTTAATCTCTGTCATGTATGGCTCCCTAGACCTATCCTGATGTTTACAAGGCTACCTGTGTTCACTTGGAATTTAGCTCTTCAGCATTCTATAACCATCCAAGCATTCTGCATTCCATCAGAGCAAAACATGGTGACAGGCAAACTGAGCAGGACCCGAACATATCCTCATGTATGCATTTTGCATGGGGGTTCTTCCCAGGTGTTGATCTAGTTCTCAGACAGATCTGTTTGCCTTCTTAAAGAACAGACAACTTAGCAAATGTTTTTTTTTTTTTTAATTCCCTTGCAGGGGAATGTTTCTTTATGCATTTCCACCTTTTCCAATGATATCCAAGGTAATTCTGAAGATTCAGAATGACTCTTCAAAAATATTTGTGGTGACCCCCTTTTGGCCTAGGACAATATTAGTTCCCATTTTTGTGGAAGTGGCCCAGGGCAATTAACACAGGCTTCCTCACTATCTGGATCTACTTACACCAGACAGGGAGTTTGATGCACCCCAATCTAAAATATCTTTGCCTGGGTTCTGAAACCTTCTAGGCACCTCTTTTTAGAACACACACAGCAGGTACTAAAGGAGGCAAGAAATCCTGGTATTAGAAAATCTTATCTTGACATGTGGAAGAATTTTCTAGTTGGTGCCTACCCAATAACCAGGGCCTTATCTTGGGAATGTACCATTGGTGCTCAAATATTTTGTGAGTTACTAGCTTCTGATTTTGTCAAGGAACATCTTACTACCGCCTTAGTATGTCTGCCCATGGATCCTTCTCTTCCTTCAAAGTTTTCTTTGTAAAATAGTTTCTGATAGGAGTGTTTCACTTGTGATCACTTTGCAGACATGTTGCTCTTTCCTTGGATTTTAACTTTCTGCTGTAAAAGTTAATCACATCTCCATATGAACCTGCAAATCAGGCAGATGTAAGGATGATTACATAGAAATCTGTTAATCTCTTTGCTTTGACTTGTGCAGGATAAGTATCTGAGTTGTATGTTGTTTTACTGAGTAACCTCTATATGGTCTACTTTTGGGACAGAGTTTAAGTTAGAATAAATCGCTCATTCATACCCAGGGTTGTTTCAGAGTTCCTTTGAACCAGGCCATAAATCTCCTAGTGTTCTATCCTAACCCTCACAACCATGAAAAGAGAGTCCACATACTGTGGACATTCATAGGCAGCTTGTGTGCTATCTTGATAGAAATAGTTCCTTTAGAAAAGCAAATCCGCTATTTGTTTATGTTCGGAATAAGAATGGACAATCTGTGCTAAATGGATAGATGATTTCCATTTGGCTGTCCTCTGCTTTTGCTGTTATACTCACCATGATAAACTAGTTCTAAGCAATATTAAGGCATATTCTACGAAGGACTTGTCTTCTTTGATGGCATATTGGAAAAGGATGGACTCTAGAGTCAGCTACATGATCATACGTGTGTAGCTGTACAAGTAACTGCAGTCTTGATTCTTTTGCCTAGGTCCATCTTTGACTTTGCAAGGACCATTCTTCATGAGCTCCTGGATCCATATTCTTTATCCTCCGAGGTTAGATAGGCTTTAGTAATCAACACATATAGCCTATAGACTACTGCATTGGTGGGAATGATGAACGTAATCCAGTTTTGTAAGTTGCAGATGTTCTTCGTGTTTCACTGTTGCAGTCATCACATTTGGGTTATCTGCCTGCAGGTAGCCCTCAGTCGGCCTGAATACCAGAGTCTTGGGATTTCTGCGTTGGATGCTGTCACTTCTTCCATAACATCAGGTCGTCAGGGGTATAAAACATGCAGCCGACGCCATTACATCAGTCTTTCTTGCCGTGCGGTGCCTGAATTAGAAGCAGTTCACAAGTGCCGGTCGGCCACCTTCTGAAATTTTCGCTTTTCGAGTTTCAGTCCTGAAGTCTTCTAAAAGATAAGTACCCCGTTGGGGATCTTTTTTTCTTGTTCTAACTAATGTCAGAAAAAATTAATAATTGTCTTGCCTGTGGAAAGCAAATACCTCACAGAGATTTTCATTCTTACTGCGTCACCTGTGTAGGCCCAGACCACGACATCCCTCGGTGTTGGTTCAATGCCTGAACTATTTGTTGTCGGGCTATTTTTGTCGCTAAATTCTTTCGCTCTCGATCTCCGTTTTCCGAAATGGCTTCGATAAGCCATCCAACTACCGATCTTCTGAAAAAACGTAAGGATAAAGACAGAGACAGACCGCATAGGTCCAAAACTGCTGATGACGCTACCGTTAAGCTAGTTGCCAGTCCGCCGATACTCAGTGAGGTGCTTTCGCAGCCCCTGATACCTGCTTCTATAGATTCGCAGGCCTCTACTGAGACCATTCAGAGTCCGGTATGCCGTGAGGTGCTTCTTCGACTATGGAACCTGCAGATGTCTCTACCTTGGATGGGTCTGGAGCCGCTGTGCAGGCACTGGCTTCTGAGGGTGTATTCAGGCCTTCCGATTTTCATATTAAACCGATGACTTGGTTTAAAACCAAAAGTACCGACCACCTTGGATCCTGGGAACTACCGCCCCATCAGTCTGACGAGCCTGATCTGCAAGGCCATGGAACGTATTATCATGGAACTTATAAACAAAGACATTGGCAACCTTAAAACACTGGACCCCACCCAGTTTGGGTTCGTGAAGGGCCGATCTTGTCTCCTGAACCTCATTGACGTCTTTGAATCAGTCTCCAGAGCCGTGGACAAGGGTAAGGCACTCACCACAGCCTATTTGGACCTCGCCAAGGCCTTTGACTCCATCTCTCACTCTGGAATCATAGATAAACTTGCTAAGCTGGGCATTAATCCCTATGTCACTTGATGGGTTGCCAACTGGCTTACTGACAGAACCCACACTGTAAAAGTAGCTGACTCCAAATCCAGCTCCAGACAAGTGGAGTACCTCAGGGTTCAGTCCTGGGACGTCTCTTGTTTGGCATCTACATCTCTGAAGTACAGGCCGACACTAAGGGACTCTGACTAGCAAAGTTCGCAGGTGACTGCAAACTGGGAGCCATTATTGAATCCCCAAATGATCTTGATACTCTACAAAAGGGCCTTACAGAAACAGATGCTTGGTGCCAGAGCCATGGGCTCAAGCTCAATGCCTAGAAATGTATAGTTATCCCCTTTGGAAAAAAACATGTATCCATGAATTACCACATAAGTGGCAGTACACTAAACACCAAAAGTGTGATAAGAGACTTAGGGACACAGGTGGACAGTGGTCTCACCTTCAATAACCACATCGCCACAACAGTCAGGAAATCATTCTATGTGGCACACCTCATCACTAAGGGCTTTTCATCCAGAAAAAAGGAGGTCATTGTCCCACTGTACTCATCCCTCATTAGACCCACTATAGACTACAATGCCTCATTTGGTATGTACCTCTCAAGACGTCTGCAACAACTGGAAAGGCCGCAGAAATACCTCACTAAAAGAATCACAGGCCTAAAGCAGATGTCCTATGCTGACCGCCTCAAAAAACTCCAGCTATACTCTGTCGCATATTGTCTACTCTGAGGCGATCTCTGCTTAACATACACGGCCATGTCAAACCCAGAGCTGTTGGACATACTACACTTAAAGAAATCCCAATCCCGCAGAGCCACACACTCCAGGGATCTAAACCTTGTCATCACAATAAACAAAACATGCTGGAGGGATAGGTTCCTGACCCAGAGACTCCCCAGACTCGGGAATAGACTGCCCATATGTGTCAAGCAGAGCACCTCTTTGGCCCTCTTCAAAAGGAAACTTGATGAGGAACCTTGATGATTGGATGGAAGAAAGGAAATTCACCCCAGGGATCACGTCAGTGAAATAGTGTGAGAAGAAATAGCCAGGGAATTGTTATGGCTAGGCTTCTATAGGCCCTAGGGCCGATAGCGTAGTACCAACCTATGAACCTATAATTTCTCAGGCCTAGAGTTTGCACTACGCCTAGGAAACCGACGACCAAAGCACATTCTCCGGCCCACATGCCACAAAAACAAATGCTTAGAATGGCAGAAGACCTTATTACTTTAATTAGAGGAAGTCAGCCTTCCCCCTCAAAAAGACCAAGAACTGAATTTCCTTCTGATTCTTCAGATTAGGAGTCTGATAACTCTGACCCTTCTGATTACCAGGACATACCCTTATCTACCTATGAGACACGATGAGACCATATGATTGACATTTGAAATGTCGACCATAGGGAACTGGCATCACACTACAGTGCGGAATGGAAAGATTTCCACTTCCGCACTGCAGTGCGATCTCGGAGTTGGTATATTAAAGTTACGGGGTGTGTGGGTGCAGGGGGGCGAAGCTTGTGTTGGTGTTTTGTGTTTTACTTGAATGGTCGAGATTTCTAATGTCGATCATATGGTCTCAGCCATATGAAAGTCGACATTTTGAAATTTCGGCCATATCAAGTAGACCCATATATATATATATATATATATATATATATATATATATATATGGGTCCCTGTCATTTGATCGAAAACACACTTCATCAAACTGTGTTTCCACAGACACACTTTGGCAAAAGTGCATTTTATCGAAAGTGCAGTTTCGCTAAAAAAAAATCACATAAAAAAGAAAACAAAACAAATCACATCAGTGTTATGCAGGGGAGGGCAAGCACCCCTGCACTTCCCATGTGGGGGGCTGTGCCCCCACACACACCCTACTTTATTATTCTCACTCCAAGATCACACTACATTGGGGAAAAGGGAATATTCCCTTATCCCCACTGTACCACGATGTCAGCGATAGTTTCGGTAGTTGTAAATCAACACTATACGTTGATTTACAACTAACGGTGCATGCAAACTGCATGCTTTCTTTAATTTTCTACTCTCTCTTTAGTGAAAGTGCATTTTCGATAACATGCACTGATGAACCATGTTTCGACAATGTGACTAGACCCATATATATATATATATATATATATATATATATATATATATATATATATATATATAATATACACACACACACACACACACACACACACACACACACACACACACAAATACCAAAGTGGAGGGGGAACTAGGGCAGAGCCTTGTGGCTTGAGCCTTCTAGGGGGCAACAAAACAGGTTTACATAGAAAAGATCACAACAAGATAGTCAGACTTGGCTCTGGATGGGGTAACAAGCAAATTGCAGAAATTTTGTTAGGACATGATCAAAACTATTAACACCTCTGGTGGGTAGGTGGACGATTTGGTCAAATGCATTAGCATTTACAAAGTCTAGAAATCTCTGGGAATATTTGAAATTTTTGCAAGGTTGTGTAGATAGTTGAAGTCCCCAATAAGAAAGGGACTTGATTTGACTACTAAATTTACTAACTAGTTAAACTATTCTGCATGCTCAGAAGGTATCACATATGGTGATCTGTAACTGGCTGTACTGTGGAAATTAATTTTATTGAGTGTAACTAGGATTCACCCGATTTCAGATGTGTATCATGGGAAATCTGGTGAGAAATTATGGCATTATGAATAAATACAGATACCTCCCCCCAAGTTGCCAGTGGATTTGACTATATGATAGCCAGTGTAACCTGAAATGCAGGGACTGCTGTCACTACATTGGAACCAGGTTTATGTAATTACAGAAATGCTGATGTCCCTGTTGTTAAGGAAGGCTTCAAGTTTAGAAATTGTTGTTTAGGCTTCTGGCTTTCAGCAGTACTACCTTGATGTTATCCGGATTGGGTTTGCAATGTTGGGATGTCCATCAGGTAAACACTTCCTAAAACTGGCACTATGGGAAGAGCACAGCTTTTAGCCAATGTGTGAAATCCAATGAGAAGTAAGTGCAGGCTGTCCATGGGAAAGCAGATGAGTCTGTTACTCATTTCACTTTCATCCCATGCAGATATGCACTGAATCCTTCTAGAATGACACCAATTTACTAGCCAGTTATTGAAGTCAATGATTTTATCCTTGAAGTTGAACAACATTCTTTGTGATGGTAAAATGCTGTTCAGTGCATTTTCCAAGTGGTGCAGTGCCTAAGATCATTCACCCCCAACTACAAGGTCTTAACTTTATCTTGGTCAGTGCAGGGATCGAAGAGCCCAACAACACTCCTAATCCTTGTGACAGAGAGGTAACTAACATTCACCCTGTCCTTAGCTAACCTGGTGGGTGTTGTGTCTGTATGTCTTACAGTGGAGTCACCAGAAATTAAGACCTGTCTGGGGTGTGCTTCAGGTGTATGGGATCTTAAGGATACAGGCTTGTATAAGAGAAGGTATGAGTATAGCACTAGTGTTTGTACTAGATGGCTGAGGTAAACTCTGAGTTCTAGGAGGCTTAGATTAGGATTTCTTTACTACCTCAGCATATGTGGAAGTAATGTTTTAGAAATGTGGTAATACAGTGCAAGTGTGGTTGAGGTACTGTTTATTGACAGTGGGTTGGATGGAGAGATTAGGCTCCAGTTTAGGTAAATAGGTGCATCTCTCACAGATAGAATCAGTATGTGTGATAAGAGTGTTGTCAGTAAACATCAGGCAGTTGCTACACTGCCTCAGAAAATTGAGTACTAGCAGGTTCGTTAAGGAAGAGGTTAAAGCAGACTGGGACCCGTTGTGATAGGTATTGCTTTTTTCGTTCCTTTTTGGGGGGGCTGCTGCTATTAATTGCACAGATAACAACTAATTATTATTAAGTGAGAGTATAAGGTGCATACATAGATCTAAAATCAGTGAAAAACAGTGAAACCTGAGTACTCACAAATAGATATCCAGCTTAGTTACAGTAGTGGGGATGGGGCAATTATGCTATAAATGTTATCTAAAGAAAATTTGCTTACACTTGCAATTAATTGTGAGTACTTAATATGGGTCTACTGAATGTAATTGAAAGATAAATCACTTTTTAAGGGGAGCACTTCCTCAAAAAGATAGTTTTGTGCTTATTTAAAAGTTCTAGGTAAAGTAGAGTGGGAGGGAAATTTGTGGTCAGATTAACATATTTTTACAAAATATATTTTCTTTCATGAAGTACTACTGAATTTTATTTCTCTTATTTGGCTTATTACAAGTGAAAACTAGCCACACTTGAATTTTTGTTTTAGATTGTTCATTTTCTGGCTTGTGTTTCAGTTTGATTCTGTGAGAGTTTAACCTGAAGAACGAAGAAATGATTTCACAGATCTTAAACTGCTTGTGATATTTAATAAAATAACTCACAAATGTCTGTGCTTTTACTTCTTGGAGATTACTGAGAGTACTGAATATTGGTGTGCTAGTCAGAATAAACCATAAAGAAAAACTGAGGAAGACTGTGGAAAGCCAAAGACCAAAACTGCCAAAAGTACAAGTAACAAATTCCACCTGCACAAAACAGACTCTAACTCCAGATAGGAAGGCACACATCATGGATAAAAATAAACCCTATCTGTGGTGTTTTTTATCTATGTTGTGTGCCTTCCTATCTGGAGTTGGAGTCCGTTTTGTGCAGGTAGAATCTGTTATTTGTACTTGTGTTAGTTGTAATATTGGTTCCAAAAAGATAACTCCTATTAAAGTTAGCTTCTGAAATATCTTCTAGTGCCCTGTGGACCTTGGCTGGGGATGGATCTTGAAATGAAAAAAATAATGTGTGTGTATAGTATGCCTTCAGAAGTGTGGGGTCATTATAATCTTTCAGATCCCATTTTTGTCTTTTATCAGTTAAGAAATAGACAAACCTACATTAACAGAAAAGAAAACAAACCATATTAACATTTTTCCATTTATATACATTATATATCACACATCTTTTCTGTTTTTTTAATTATCATCAGTGCAACATCATATAAATTGCTGAATTCCTACCTTCCCTTAAACCGAACGCCTTCTCCTAAACATTATTCTGCATGCATTGCCTCCTCAGAAGAAGAAGTGCAAGAGGAAGCACATTGACTCCCCTGAGTCTGTCACTTCAGATACAGACTTAGATGAATCGGAAGGGTCCCCCTCTGAAGATGTTTCCTTTTTGGACATCCTTGTAATGCTTAGGCAGAGGTGGATCTGGACTCCCCTAGCCCCTACCGAGGATGAGTCTGTTCTCCTGGACGCATTCGGTTCCCGACCTTCCACCTCCTGGGTTTCTCCTCCTTTCGACCCACTCATGTCTGTGGTGGCTCAAAAGGCTTGGTCAGCTCCAGACACTGTGGAACCACCTCCGAGGAGACCTGACAAGTTTATTACAGCCCCCCAGGATAAGCAATTCCTTTCCAAAGGTGTGTCCGATGATTTCATGGTGGTAGCAGCAGCCACCAAGAAAGAGTTGGCAGAAACCTCTTCATCCCCCTAACAAAGAGTCTCGGACGATGGACAGATATGGAAAGCAAATGTTTGCTTCAGCGACCTTCTCGATGAGGTCCCTGAACTATCTATATCATTTTACTCAACTTCAAAGGGATCTCCTGAATGAGCTTGGAGATGCCCTTCAAGATCCTACATCTGAGGGAGTACAAGCCAAAGTAGCTTCCCAGATGGCGACTCTTAATTCTGTAGTCAACTCCTCCATGAGGCTGATTTCCTATGCAGTCAATGGAGCGAGCAGAGCCAGTGGCACAGGTGTCACCCTCAGGAGACATGCTTGGATGTGGCTGTGTCAGCTTGTGGAACCCTTTCAAGCATTCTTCACCAATACTCCCTTTGATGGCTCCTTTCTCTTTGGGCCTCAGGTGAAAGACACGCTGACCAGGTGTGACCAAGAAGGCAAGACTCTCTCTGCCATGGGAATCCGTTTTTCCACTCCTTCTAGACCTTACCCCAAGGGTCAGAAGAGTGGGAAGATGTGGTTCCGGAAATCCCAGGGATCCTTGCCTGACACACGTGGTGATTTTTCCTCCAGAGGCAGAGGGAGAAACAACAATAACAGACTCCGCCCTCATGGCAGAGGGGGTCCGCAGAACCAGGGTGACAGAGAATCCTTTGCACCCATGTATGCTAACACTTTTATGGGTCTAATGGAATCTGAGTGTATCTATACACATTCTTTTGTAAAAAAATATGTTATACACTATTTTAGGTTTATAGATGACTTGATTTTTTTGTGTAAAGGAGGTAAAAATGATAGTGAAAATTTTATACAAGATATACAAAAGAATAGGTTTAATATTAAATTTGATGGAATACAGTGTGGAGATAATGTCTCTTTTTTAGATATTAATCTAAAGGGGCTTGTAGGAGAGCATATAGTCACTGGAATACATAGAAAATTTAATTGTATTAATCAATTTTTGATGGGCACTAGTTGCCATCCGAATCATGTAATAGAAGCTATACCATATAGTGAATTATTAAGGATCTCCAGAATATGTAATAATGATGAAGAATTCCTAAAGGAAGTTAATAACACCACAAAAATGTTTATGAATAGAAGATATAACATGCAAGTGGTAAAGAAAAGTAGGAATGAAATATTTTGTAAAAGATATAATAATAGATTTCAGGTAAAAAAGAAAAGTGATATGATGCATAGTAAAGAACATAGAGATATGGACAATATTTTTATGGTGTCTACATATAATATCTGTAGTGATGATATTAAGAGATGTATATCATATTTTTGGAGATTCCTACAGAATTTTAAAGAATTAAGTGAGATGACTAATAAAAAATTAATGTTTAGTTATCGAAGAGGGAGGAACATAAGAGACTTAGTAGTACATACTAAATTTGAATTACCCATTCAAGATGTAGGTAGAACAATAAGAAATATAGGTATCACACCTTGTGGGAAATGTAAAGTTTGTGCTCATGTGGATAGTGTTTTTCCCTATATAAATGGAATAAGCTTCAAATCTACAGGTTCTTTTAGTTGTGTTACTGAACAAGTCATTTATATTATAAAATGTGGATGTACAAAATTTTATATAGGACAGACGAAAAGAATGTTTAAAGTTAGAATTATGGAGCATCTGAGAGACATTAAGTACAACAAGGCCCTTTGGCTCAACATTTTGTGAAATACCATAACTCTGATGTTACTAGTTTTAGGGTGTCTATTTTAGAAAAGATTATTAGAAATGAAGCTAGTGAGGAAAAAATAAAAAACTTACTTTTAAAGAAAGAATTAACTTTCATTTTAAAATATCAAACATTAATGCCAAAAGGGTTAAATGTTGACTGTTGCTGGAAGAGTGTGATATAAACATACTATTGTTTTTTAATTGGATTCTTAATTGTTTAATGAACTCTTAATTGTATAATGAGTTAATGGGTGTGTGTATAAATATTGAATGGAAGTGTATTGTTAGTTACTCCTTGAAGGCTTTGTAAAGCCGAGGCGCTAGAGATTTTACAGAGAATAAACTGTTTTGGTGAACTGGCTGTTGTTTTATCTGACAGAGAATCCTTCTCTGGCAAGCCCTTCCAGCATCCCTGAAGGGTTGCCCAGCTGCTCACCTCTGGAGGCAGTCAGGGGAAGACTTTTGTTGTACCCAAAAGCCTGGCAAAATTTAACAAAAGACAGATGGGTACTATCCATTATATCCGGAGGTTGCAAAATTCCCTTCCATCAGTCCCCCCTTACAGTCAAAAAAGGCCCTTCCAGATGTTCCACCCAATCTGAGGGAGCAAGCAGTCATAAAAGTTTCAAAACTGCTAGAAAAAAGAGCCATTCAGGAAGTCCCCGTAGACCAGCTCGGATCCGGAACTTACTCAAGATTCTTTTTGGTACCAAAAAAGACAGGGGACTGGAGACCGATTCTGGATCTCAGCAGACTAAACAAATCTGTACAAAGAGAAAAGTTTTGGATGGTCATGCCTACAGTCCATTCTACCCTTTCTGGGTCAGGACAATTGGATGTGCTCGATAGATCTTCAGGACGCATACTACCATATCAAGATGGACAGACGCTCCAGGAGATTTCTTCGCTTCCGGGTAGGGGCCAGTCATTACCATTTCAGAGCTCTGCCTTTTGGTCTCACCTCAGCCCCCAGGGTGTTCACCAAGTGTATGGCAGTAGTCATGGCTCACCTGAGGTGTCAAGGATTCCAGGTGTTTCCATATCTAGATGACTGACTCCTCACTGCTACCACCAGGCATCAACTCTTACAAGCGCAGGATTATACAATCACATCATGCACTCAACTAGGCATCACAATAAATTTCAAAAAGTCTGCCTTGTTGCCCTGTCAGTCTATCCCTTACATAGGAGCAGAATTAAACACAAGGGAGATGTTTGCAGGATTACCACTGGAAACAGTTTATAAAATTCGTCAACAAGTGTTAATCCTAATGCAGAGCAAAAGGATTCAAGTCAGATATGTCCTTCAAGCTCTGGGCTCTGTGGCAGCTGCCATTTTTCTAGTTCCATTAGCGCGTTTCCACATGAGAATTCTTCAGTGGCTTCTTTTCACGCAGTGGTCCTTTCAGGAGTTTCCCATGTCTCACATGATCCTGATTACAGAAACATGCAAAAGGCACCTGTCTTGGTGGATGGACTCCCCACTAGTGTCTCAGGGCAGACCTTTCATACAGCCTCCACCAGTAGTCACAGTGACCACGGACGCCTCCCTGATAGGGTGGGGTGGGCATTATCTGGGCAGGACAGTCCAAGGCACTTGGCAACCTCATGAGTACCGTCTGAATATCAATGTCCTAGAAATGAGAGCCGTGCTTCTAGTGTTGCAAGCCCTTCAAGAATCTCTTCCTTCTGGGACCATTGTAATTCAAACAGACAACATGTCAGTGGTGTGGTACATCAACAAACAGGGTGGAACCAGGTTCTACCCCCTTTGTCGAGAGGCACTCAGACTGTGGCAATGGGCAATTTCCTCCCAACGTTTTCTGATTGCGACGTACATCCCTGGGAGATCCAATGTCATAGCGGACACGCTCAGCAGAGCTGTTCTCATGCCTTACGAGTGGTCTCTGAATCAGGAAGTTGCAGGTCTTATCTTCCGCAAATGGGGACAGCCTTGCTGCGATCTGTTTGCCACTCCTCTCAACAGCAAATGCAGCAACTTCTTCTCCCTTTGTCCGCTTCCAGGTCACATACCCAGAGACGCTCTAGTCCAAGATTGGCCTCAGGGACTCCTTTATGCTTTTCCCCTATTTCCTCTCACACCAAGACTCATACAGAAAGCAAAATCGTTGGTTGCAAAATTATCCTCATTGCCCCTTATTGGCCTCGACAGATATGGTTTCCGTTCCTGCACCCCTACCTTGTCGATCAGCCCTGGATTCTGGACCCGATTCCAGATCTTCTGATTCATCAATCAGATGGGTTGCATCAATCCTTCCAAACACTCCAGCTTACAGCTTGGTCACTCCAATTCCACCCTTAGCCAGGTTTCCCGGTATCTCCCCAGCCGTCCGTGATGTTATTATTTCCTCACATAAGTCTGCTACGATAAAAACATGCTAGTAAATTGAAACAGTTTTCTTGCTGGGCAGAGTCTAGGAATGTGGATCCTTTCTCAGCCCCAGTCCATGAAATTCTTGAATTTCTAGCACAACTTTTTCAGTCTGGTGCCGCTTCCACTACTATTAGAGTACAATTAGCGGCCATTTCAAATTTTCTTATCAGATTGTTGAATTCTAACATCATGTCTCATAAGCTCTGTAAGGCCTTTTTAAGAGGAACATCTCTTCTTAGACCTCCAGTGAGAGATCCCCCTCCTCCTTGGGATCTTAATTTAGTCTTAACGTCCTTAATTTTGCCTCCTTTTGAACCGGCAGCATCATGTTCCCTTAAGTTTCTATCTTGGAAGACACTTTTTCTGGTTGCTATCACTTCAGCTAGGAGTGTCTCAGAACTTCAAGCACTATGTGTTCGCCCTCCTTACCTGGTGTTTCACAAGGACAGAGTTTCTCTTAGGACCAATCCATCCTTTCTTCCTAACGTTTGCTCAGAGAACAATTTAAATCAATCCCTAGATCTCCCAGTGTTCTTTCCCAATCACAGCAACAAGGCAGAATACAAGCTCTACCAACTGGATGTTCATAGACAATTGCGTTGTTACCTTCATAGAACTAAAGAACTAAGGAAGTCAGACCAGTTATTTCTCTCTTATGCCTTCAACAAACAAGGCCTCCCGGTTTCCAAGGTGACCTTATCCAGATGGTTATCTAATACTATTACCTTTTATTTACCAGTTACGAAATAGAGTTACCAGCTAAACCAAAAGTTCATTCTACCAGAGCTTTAGCCACCTCCATAGCTTTTCAGTTTAGGTTGCCCATAGATTCAATCTGTGCAGCTGCCACGTGGGCAAACCCTTATAACTTTATATCTCATTACAAGGTGGATACGGTCTCCCGGAGCAGAGCTGACTTTGGTTCCACTGTTCTGAAGAGTCTGTTCCAATGAGCCACCCAGGATGCTAGGTGCTAGGGATGCTATCCCAAACAGCAAGAACGAAGGCGAGATAGACAACTTAACATAAAGAAGTTATGTACCTACCATAATGTTCCATTTTAGTTGTCTTCATCTCGGCTTCCTTCTTGCGCCCCTTCCTCCTTCCCCCATCCTAGTGGACTGAGAGGAGTTCTGGTTTTCACTGGCTGAGAATTTTTTTCCTTATTGCTCTCCTGGCCAGGTTTCTTTCGTAACCTATTCTATAATTAGATACATTGAACAACCAGTTCTTAGATAACTGGTTTTCTCAACTTATGTCTGGGATTAGCTATTACAAATAAGATCTTGGTAGCTTTTGCTAGGCATCATGGGATAAGAGGTAGCCTCGAGCCAGTAAACAGCTCTCGAGCTATTGAAGATGGCCGAATCGGAGCAGAGGCGGCTCCGAACCCAAACAAACAGCAAGAAGGAAGGCGAGATGAAGACAACTAACATGGAACGTTATGGTAGGTACATAACCTCTTTTTCCCAGTTACCTCTTTTTTCCTCATCACACCTCCAATATTTGCTATCTACTCAAGGAAAAAATTCTATGAAGTCTGCTTAAGGTATAAAAATACCCATGCAAAGACTTCCAAGCAAAGCTCCTAAACCTTATGGACTTTGCTGCATACTTGAGAACCATTCAGATGTCCTCCCATTATTCTCTAATAAATAGCTTTTTTCAGTCTCTTTCCCCAATCTTCTCCAACCTCCTCTGATTGATTCTTACAGTGATTATGCAATATTTTATATGCTCTACTAATTTTCCCTTTTTTAAAAAGTAGCTCCTGTTCTAGATTTTATTAAAGCCCCACCATAGCAGTTATTTCACTTAATATTCCCCTATCCCTTCCTCCTTGCCTATACTGTGATATCATTTGGTGGTAGGGAAGGCAGTCTCCAGCCTGAAATCCAAAAGTCTTTTTGACCTCATCCCTTTGTATTACATTTCCTTCTCTGGTTATTTGTCCTAAATACTTGGTTCCTTTGCCAGTTTTCTCCTGTAAATTCCAGCACCCTCTTGCCTATTTTCTGTACCCCTACTTGCAGTCATCCTTACTGGCAAAAATCTCCTTTCTCCACTGTCATGTGGGCTTGGCTTTTGGAATAAATTCTGCTATTTTATGAATGTAATATTCTTTATGGTTATTATTATTTTTTTCAAGTCTTTTTGTTGTAATGAAAACCTCACACAAACAAAAAAAAACTAAATACATTTTCAAAACACCTCCGTCACCTTTTTGGCTTAGAACAAGCACACATAACTATGTACAGCTTCAAAAAATGAAGTTTAACCCTATAGATAGGAATAACTATCCCAAATCGATAGCTGCACCCACAGGCATTAACTAACCTAAAATTAAGGTTATTTATGCTGAAAGCAAATGTATCCATCTGTGTTCTCATTTACACTCGTTGTTGTCTGTTCTTTTTTTATATCCGTTCTCCTCCAAGATGTGAAAAACAGCTTATATGCTTTTAGAGAATATTAACTTTTAGCCTGAAGAAAACATGCTGTGGCTGCCTTTAAATAAAACTAAATTGTACATGGGTCTATTAAACATATTAAAGCTGCTAGGGAGGCTGCTATCCTCTATTCACTTCCTATAATTTCAGAATTTACTTTTCACTGATTTGCTTGTCTTTGTACCTTTAAATTTTGTATTTCCTTTAGCAAAGATGGCTGAGAACTATCAAAGTTAATTGTTTGCACCATCAGACAACTTGCCTCCATGGAAAAGTACTCAGCAATGAATCTGTGTAAATTTAACTCAGAAAAAGACTGTACAACTTAGCAGCAGACTTTTTGCCTTCCACTGAACATTTGCTAATGAAAAAAACAAGCTAATATGTTTGCAGATGTAAGAAGCATTTTTATGGCCTTAATCATTTTGTCTTATTTTTCAAGCCTATTTGCTTTCAAAAAGCACTTATTTATAGTTTAAGCTAAATACATTAATCTAAACATTCACCCTTGTAAAAATAAGAAAAAAAATTGTAATTCTAGATATAATGTAATGTAATATAGTACAATAAGTGCACTTTTACACCCCACCCTCACCTTAGCAGCCCCAGATCACAGCATATTAACATTAAAGATGCTTTTGTTCAGCCTTTCCTATGTTGTATTACTTAAAGGCAATATTTCTTACAATTTAAAAAGTACTTGTTTATTTTAATATCTGTAACACATTCAGCAGTCACTGGAAAGACTCCCTTCGTGTGTAAAATACCCCTGAGTACACACTAACCTATCTATAACATGCAATCAATTTATATCATGAAATGCTAATAAAAACAAAAATTGTTTACTTAGTTACTTTTCCCCTTTTATTGCCCTTCTAAACATTATTGACATAAAGTGGGGTATGTGTTTTACAGTCCAACTACAAGTTAAACAAAAACAAAAAAGAATACATTTTTTCATCCACTTTTTCTTACAAAGCCATATTTCACAAATATGATTGATGCTTTATGGCCTCCCATTTATTCACACATTTCACTGTTGCTGGTCTTCTTTCTGTTCACCTCCATCAGCCAACACCAGACTCAGGTTCAAGTCCTGATTCATGTAGGCAAGTCTTATGCTTTTTACTGTGTCTCAAGCATTTTCTTTAGGAGCACTGGAAAAGGTTTCACCGGCAAAGTCTCTTTATGAACCTTGCTGTCAGAAGAATAAGAAACAGAGCTCCCTTCTGCTTGCTGGCTCACTTTTTGTTGGATAAACTTTTATTCCCCCCTAGCCTGTTCTGAATCAAAAATTGACTTTAATCCTCTAGGAAAAATTACCCTGAAGACACCTGGAATACAGCAGCTTGAATATAACACCTGCCTCTCGACATTTTCCGATGGCTGTGATAAATTTGCTTCTGTTCTGCCTGGTGAACAGTGAATAATCATATTCTACAAACACACTGCTGTCTCCAATTTTTAATACTTTACCCTTCTGCCACAGTTTTGTCAGGATCAACTGTTTCTGCTAGCATGATTGCATCTTAACTAATGTAGGTCTTTGCTGCTTTCTCATAGCCAGGCTTGGAGTATACACTCGATGTGCCCTTTCAGTTAACAAATCCTGCTGTGGAACATGAGCTGTGTTGCGCATTTGTGTTTTCATACAATTAATAGTCTTTTTCTTCCAGTTTCTCTGGTACAGCAGAAAATATCATGTTTTCTCTGTATGATCTCTTCTAACTCTACTTTTTTTGAAAGAGCTCTTCTTGAGAAGCCTTATACTCAGCCAGCTTTTTCTTAATTTCAGACTCTGATTTTTTGCAATTTTATCAGTTCATTTGAATAGCTAGTTAAAGCTTCTTCTATTTTACAACCTTTTGTTACTTGAGTTGACATATTTCTTCAGCATTTCATATATTTTAATTACCTCTGTGTACATTTATTTTATTTTTCCTCTAAAGTATAGGAAGCCATCTCTAAAACAAAAGTTGAATCTTCAAATGCTTTTTACTAAACAGGTGCAAAATCCTTCCCATACAGTGTTTCTTCTCCTTTTCTGATTGATTTTCTTTTAATTTTCCAAATGTCTTCTTTGCTGGCATCCAGACAGTGTACTTACTGGCCAATAACTGAATTTTACTGCCAAAAAACAGTTCCAGTGGTACACCTTTACTCAGTTTCTGTTTTTATACTGGGAGAGCTTAAGCTGTTGAGCAGTGTGCAGCCAACTAGGAAGTCTCTTATTCCAATTTGTTAGTAAGGTTTGTAACATCCTGGAAGCATTTCATACAAGTTCTGAGTTTACAAAGAAGGAACAAATGGACAAACTAAATACTCTTGTAACATGTAATTTGTTATCTTATATATTTAATGTGTTGTCCTAGATCAAATGTTGCTTTCTGAATTTTTTTCATGTGGCCTATTTTTGATTTTTTGAATATTAGATTGTTGTGGTTGGTGTGTTTTGCATATGCACAGAGAATTTATTTGGCACCATGCCAAGATCCATCTTAATTGAGGGTAAACTTGATGAAATATCATTTTAAGTCTGGCCTCTTTTTAAAAAAAGTGGCATGAACCTGGACGTTCAGTTAATGAAGGAGGCTTGGGAGAGAAGCCATTATTGCTGGGGTGGACATATCACATGGTCCTCCAAGACTTCTAGGGGAAAAAAACTTTTTTTTTTAACAAGGTAAACCTTCAATATAATGGAAGACACTAGACATTTCAGTAAGCAGAAGTTTTGAAACTGTTGCAGCTGAGGACAGACAGTGTAATTTTTTTATGTACCTTACAAAAGTTGTGTGGCATAGGATTGGCAGTAATTTTGCTTATACCCCCCAACAACTTTTTCATTGAAAATTCCTGTCCACACATTACCAACGTAATTTAACCATGGATGTGATTAACCATTTACCTTTTTTACAGCAACATGCATATGAAACTGTCAGGGATACCATTTTGTATTTGACTCTGCTTAGAGAAAAATGACAATTATTTACTTATTTTAAATCGTTCACATTGCCTCCCTTGACCTGGCCAAGGCATTTGACGCAGTACCCCACTCAGGCATTGTTGACAAACTCCAAGAGGTTAGGTACAAACCCATATGTCACCCAGTTGATAGCCAACTGGCTCACAGACAAGACCCAGGAAGTTAGAACTGGGGAGTCCACCTTTACAAAGAGGCCAGTCACAAGTGGAGTCCCTCAGGGATCAGTCCTTGGAGCGCTCCTTTTTGGCATTTACTTCTCAGAAGTCAAGACCAATGTCATTGGTCTCTGTCTGACTAAATTTATAGACGATTCAAAATTAGGAGCTGTCATTGAGTCTCACACTGACACAAATGTTCTCCAGGAGGGGCTGACACAAACAACTGGTGTCAGAGATATGGACTAGAACTATATGCCAAGAAATGCATAATAGTATCCTTTGGGAAGTCATCCATGCCTGGTAGCTCTATTGACAGAACACCCCTTAAAGTTGACACATTAGTGAAGGACTTGCGGACACAGATAGTAATCTAGCCTTTGATCATCATGTGTCTACGGTGGTGAGGAAATCATTCTGTGTTGCACAAGTTATAAACAAAGGTATGGCATATAAGTCTAAGGAAGTAATTGCTCCACTGTATTCAGCATTCATCAGACCTATTATTGAATATAGTGCCCCCTTTGGTATGTACCTAACCAGACATGTCCAACAACTGGAATGTCCACAGAGGTTCCTCATTAAAAGAATGCAGGGCATAAGTAATATGTCCTATGCAGACCACTTCAAGGCCCTATCCCTATATTCTGTCTCCTACAGGCTTTTGAGGGGAGATCTATGCCTGGCATACAGGGCATTGTCAGACCCCACTCTGATGGACCTCTTGCATATCTGCAAAACAAACAGTACCAGAATTACCCGTTCTAAAGACTTAAGCCTTGCCTGTGATATAACTATGACCTGCTGGAGAGAGAGGTGTGTATCCCAGAGACTACCCCGTGTATGGAACAGGCTCCCCATCCATGTGAAGCAGAGTTCCTCCCTAATCCAATTCAAGTGCAACTTGGACAGTTGGTTGGGAAACCGGAAATTCATCTCTGGTTTGGCACCTATGTCTGTGATATAAACAGGTAATCTGTAAATGGTTCATCTCCCTGGCCCATGCTTACACTTACCAAGGGTATTGGAACTCGTCAGAGATTTGGGATGCATGGCTAGACTTAAAAAGGACCTTGTGGTCATTAGCCTAGTAAACACCTATGAACATTTGTTTACCAGTGTGGTCTGACTGGGTCTACAGAGCCAATTTTCATCTGAGGCTTGGGGAGAAAAGCTCCACATACAGTGCAGTACAAATATATTCTAATCCAAAAACAGTACAAGTGTCGGTGAGAAATACTGTACAAAAATAAGTTGATAGAATGTAAACTAGGTTACAAGATATAACTCTGTGACCTAAAAAATGGGAGTTACATAAAAGCAGTACAAAATGCACAGAAAACATAGATTTAATGACTGTAGCCTTGTTTTTATTAGACAGAACTTATCCAAATTATTTATCATATTCAATTGCCAGCTAGTTAATATGCTAGATATGCTACACAAGAGTGCAAATGAAGGCATGCACTATCCACCTTCTCAAAGGCAAAGATAGTTCAATATCTGGCCCCATTATATTGCAGTCAGAACCACATCACAGCACCAAAATGGACAGCCAAGACTGTCTTACAGTCTGTTGGGAGAGGCTGGCAGAAAATCCCATGTCTCTCAAACGTCATGCCACACCCACGCACACATGCACATACACATTACTGCAACAGCCTAGGATCTCCCCAAACTCAACCCTGAACTAGCTTTAGTTAGAGAAACTGAAAACCTGAAAATCCTTTGGGTGAAAAAAAAAAAAACAGGAAAGTACTTCTTAAATCCTCTGCCATGCAGTCACACTTACAGGCCCCAACAGGTGCCTCATACTAAACTAGCTTGACTCTCCCTGCAACTCAACCTGAGAGATGATACGGATGCTTTTATGAGGGATGACTAGGGTGAGAAACCTGAATCACTTCTCATAAGGAAAAAGGAATAAGCTCTGGAATACCTCTCCTTTCTCCCAGAGCACAGACTGCCCACTCTCTCTCTGACTTAGCCTGTTCTATCCTAAGATGATCTGCCACCTGTCGCTAGCCTGTTCCTATTACTATCTCCCCTGCTTCCTTCCCCCACCTGTTCTAGCTCAGTGGTCAGTCCCTTCCCTAGACAATGCTGTCTGGCTGCTGTGTGTAGCTATCCCCACTTGTCTGGGATAGGGTTAAGACTGATTTAACTTTTAACCATCCCCCATCAGTTTTATAATTGAAAAATCCTTTCCAATACGATACCAGAATCATTTATCCTATAACATGATTAATCAAGTACCTTTGTTTCTAGGTATTATTGAACAGTGGCATATTCCTATGAAACTCTCATTTATACCATTTGCATTTGCTTCTGCTTAGAGAGCAGTAGCAGTTGCTATGTCTTAGGTATAACTCTACAGGATTTTCATTAAAAAAAAAGCACAAAATTCACACAGGATGAAGTTTACATGACCGCAGACATGTCTTTATTAGAGTGAATTCAGTCTAATTTGTTGCCAAATTGTGTCAAGGAGGACTTCCACTATCATCTTTTCAAAGGCAAATTGCACTTCAATATGTTTTCCTAGTATATCTCACTCAGGACCACATCACCAAACCAAAATACACGAGCTTTGCTACTATTTAATCTCCTGAGAGGCTTGTTGAAAAGTTCCATCCCTCTCGCAGGGCATTCCACACCATAGTGAGGAAGTGGAGTGCTACGTATACTTTATTTCCTCTCTCCCATTCCTCTTTTGGCATCCCTGCTTACATAACAAAAAAGGGGGATCCTTCCCCCTTTTCCGCAAAGAACATCTGACCACTTTTAGGATAAGGGTTACCTTAATGCTGCCAGAAAATAGCCACGTACACAAGTTGGCAAGTGCACTCCATGTAATGGTATAGTTGCCTTCTCTCCTCTTAACTTTTTTTTTTTGGGGGGGGGCACTTTTTTCTCCCCTCTACATCATCCTACAGTTCCTGACCCAGTGCTTCACATCCACTGCTAGGTCTACCGACCAGCTCAAAACTCCCAGGACTTAACCTTAAGGTCAAAGCTGGCCGCAGCTCTAAAGGAAAATCTTGAGAGTCTAGCTTTTGACATCTGCAAGGGAGGAGGGAGTTCTACATTTGATCTACCTTGACTTTGCTTGTTACTGTCCCTTCTTTCCCAGTTCTTTTGTCACACCAGAGGGGTGGGCATGCAGTGGGGATGTGCAGTATCTCCACCCTTATATCCCCTTGGACCACACCTCCCAGTAGTGAGATCTCCAGTCTCCACTAGCAGCTGTCACAGAATACACCCACAGAACTGCTTTCCTATCAGGGATGGTAGTGGCTATTCCTCTATGCTACTCTGTCAGTTGCCAGAGCTGCTTATCAAGCCCAAGTTGGCTAGCTGTAGTCAGGGCTTTGTCCGTCTATGACATGAGAGCAACTACCTCCACTTATCTTTAAATAGTGGGCCACAAATTTCCCAGCTAAAGGAACAAGGGCATTAATGAACCCTCAGCCATTTAAGATAAAGACGTCTGTCTTTATTCTGATCCCTAGGGTCTTTGTAGGCACATGTTGTATTGTAATAACTGGAGACCTCCCAACTTTTTTCTGGAGAAAGTATTTTACTTGGATACCCCCACGTAGCTGGTATGCTTGTCCCACAGCTTCTTAATTGATTGCTCACCTGGTTTAATTTATTTTCGTTGTAGTCTGATGATGTACAGACCCCTATGATCCATGTACACTCAGGCGGCAAAGGCTGCACTACAATAAGAAGAAAATTAGTAGTATATATATATTTATTTTTATAACCAACTTTTATCACATTTAATGTCATTTAATTCTCTCTTCTGAAGCCCCTTTTTAAACATATGTTGCTGCTTCTGTTTGAGTGGTGTATGTGTATGTATGTATATAAATGTGTGTGTGTGTGTGTGTGTGTGTGTGTGTGTTTTATATTTATAAAATAGGCATGTATCTACATCTAAAGGTTCAGTTGCCTTCTTTAAGAAATCCCTAAACTGATCTTGTGGCAGTGAATTCCCTGTGGTAGAAAAAAATATGTACTTCTCACTGTTTTCTAGTGTGACACCTAGGTAACTGCCTCCCATTGGGGTTCTGCTGCAGACATCAAGGTTGCTCTTCTACCTTTCATTCCCTGATTTGTCTTAAAGCTACCTAGCCAAAATATCATCTTCTCATATTATTGAGGGCAGCACTGTTTGGTCATCACTTCCTGGTTGGGCTGTTCTAGTTCACATGTCCTAAGAGTCCCACAAAAAAAAAGCTATCAAGAAACATGCCTAAATAACAAATTTTTGTAATGCACATATTCTATCAATGTTTGCCATAAGTGCCTAAGTATTTCTTTGTCAGTAGTCCTTTTGTCAATTTTCTTAGGATTTTGCCTGACCCAGCCTTTTATCATACCTGGAATTACTTTCTCGAGTTCACCCAACTGTAGACCTTCTAGATTCATCTTAACCCTACTAAGCAGTTGGCCATTCTATCCAGGGCCCACCCAGCTTCATACATAAGTAGCATGTAAGCCCTAAGTTGGTATGTTGTGATAGGAAACCATAGCATCGTATCCAACCTAGTTTTATCCTGGTCCTCATAAAGGCTTGGTCCACACCTTTATATACTGTTCAGTCTTGAAAGCAAGTACCAGTGTTGCTTAATAATATGCCCCACAAATGACATGATACATGCTTGTGATGTTACACTGCCTTTGGTGTCAGCTTTCTGAAAGGTTTCCCATTGAAAATGAGAAAGCGAGTCTGTGAAGGAACTGCATAACCCTACAATGTGTTGTGCTCAAAGTGTGATGTTCTTTTGTAAGCAGTGCAAGGTCTAAACTCCAATAGGCTCAGGCAGCTATCCTTTGCTACCCAGTTGGTTAATGATGATGTGCACTGTACTCTTATTGTCTGATTTAACGTTTACCAGCCTATCCTTCATACTCTTTCTCCATAGTAATTCATCTGCTACAATGATGGGGAAAAGTCCATGTCTGTAAATCTCTCATTTGCTATGCTACTGGCCTGCTGTGGCCATGGAGTGCTGAACCAGTGACTTTTATAATAACCACCAAAACCTAACCCTTTGCTGTAGAAATCATCTTTATTCTGTGTTTGCAATATTTCCTGGAATCATGCCCCGTGAAAATTATTCACAAAGTCTGTGCACACTTACAGATCTTTTTTCATACTGCACCCTTATCTTGTGATGTGGTTTATCGCATTTCTTTCATTTTGATGCTAATCATTCCATAAATGATCAACCTACGGGTATGACTCTGCTAGCAAAATTTAGTAGCCCTACTGAGGGTTGAAAGCTATGATTACAGCATCCACAGTTCCAAGGAAGATCATCAGAAAGCTGCACTTCTAAAGTTTTGGCAGTACCTGTAATACTTCAACATTACTTTGACTACAGAATAACAATAACTCATTGTATCAAGATCACTATGAGACTGCCACTTCATTAGTTTTTGCAACTTAATGGTTGTTAACATTCTCATTTATTGAGCAGAACTGGTTCTGATCTTTTTTTTTTATCAAATATGTTCAAATTACTCGAGTGTGAAAATGCTTGTTTACATCTAAGCTGGCTGTGTCAGCAGTTAATTGACTTGAGGACTACAACATTCTGATGGCCAAAGACAGAAAAGGAAGTAGGAGGGGTACATTGTTACTGCCACAGGAAACCTGAAAATAAGACATATAACTTACTTTTTTTTTTTAATTTCTCCAAGTCTTTTGGGTTTTTAATACCATGACAGGAGTGGACCCCATTCCTAAGTCGAAGTATGATTAAAGTTCATGAAATTAGTATTGTTTCAAACTTTGATGTTAGCCAGAAGTGCTCTTCGCAACACCCGCAGTCTGCCCAGAACTGACTCGTCTCGTAATTCATATGGAGTTACATGTATCGGTAACATATCTAAGTTTGTTTGTCTTTTCGACGTTTCCTGATTAGGGGTCACTACAGCGGAACTCTGGTCCACTAATGATTGGCAGTAGATTTTTTATGGTGCCGAGTTGCCAGCCCAACCTTCAGTGAAGGCGCGCCCATTCACGCATGTCTTTCGGAGGCCACTCGACCGCGGGGAGGACATGCAGACTCCACACAGAAGGCACTCCAGCCGTGAATCAAACAGGAGAACCTCTTACTGTGAGGTAACAATGCCACCTCTGTACCACCGCAGCTTGGTAGCATATCTAAGTACGATTGTAAATTCTTTTTTATAAGACTCGCTGCTCCTACTACTACTGGAACTGTCTGGGTATCCTTCTTCCACATTGGTCTCATTTCTGCCTGTAAGTCATGGTATTTTATGACTTTGTGTCTCTCTGTACATAAGACACTATAGTCACTGGGTGTAGCAATTTCAGTGATCAATGCTTCTTTTGTCTTCTTTTCATGGACTTCTATATCTGGTTTTTGAACTGTTGGTAATGGGTGATCCCATGTGATGTAAACTTCATCATTTTCTGTAATGCTTTGTGGCTAATGTTGCCAGTGTTTTTCAGCCACTTCACTACCATAATGTTTACACAATCCTTAATGCAGCAGTTTTGCCACATTATTATGCCTTTTAGTATGCAGTCCCTCTGTCATTAGTATATCACAACCAGCAACAAGATGTGCAACTGTTTCCAATTTTGTTTGGCAAAGCCTGTATATGTCTGTTTCTCCCACATGTTCAATGGACTTTGTAAACCAACGTGTACATAGTCTACTATCTTGGGCCACCAATGTTGACCTTTCCTCTTTTGGTTTGAATTTGCCTCTCCTTAACCATTCCTGTGTTTGATCCTGATCAACATGAGCTTGTTCGAAGAGTTTTCCATACTTGCAACTATATTTATGCATTTTCCACATGTCTTGCTTTCTCATCTGATCCTTCACCTTATATTCTTTCTTTTGTTTTTTTGGCACATTCAGTTGCTGCCTGATTTCCATCTACTTCTTGTTTGATTTCCATTCCCAAACGACACCGATATGCTTCTGCTAAACAAAGCACTGAAGTCATCTTAGATTTATTCTCCTCACATTTCAAAACTTTCACTCCGTTTGGGTCTTGTGAGGTCAGCAGATGTGTATGCAGTCCCATGATGCAGATTTATACATGTAATCAGTTTTGAGGAGGCCTGTACCTACTTCAGAATGGGGAATATATAATCTTGGTGTGCACTGATTTTTATAAATAATTTGGTGAGCATGAAGCATCCATGTTTTCTTGTCCAACCTATCCAACATCTTTTGGGGACATGTTTTATTGCTGATCCTTCATCATTTCCCAAATACTTATGCACTCCATCTTGCTCAAGTTCTTTTATATCACATTCCTGTGCCAATCTCATTATTTTCCTGGTGCTGCAGTTTTTCATTGCTTGATCCTGCTGTGATCTTACCTGATTTAGACTTTTTACACTAAATCTTTCACTTCGCAGGTATTCCATAACATCAGTTTCTGCACATTTATTAAGACCAAATTACATTCTTATATTGTCAGAAAAAGTTTTGACCACTTGCAGTTGTGCTTTCAGTTCCTCATTTGATGAACTATATAGTTTTAAATCATCTACAAAAAGAAGACGAGAAGTCTTTACACTTTGTTGTTTCCTGAAAGTCAAATTGTAGCCATGACTTAATCTGTTAAGTAGACAACTTAATGGGTTAAGGGCAAGACAAACTATCAGCCGTGACAGAGTCATCCTGGAATATCCCCCTTTAAATTTTTATCCCTGGAATAATAATTTGTCCTTTATCATGGCTTAACTGCAAAGTGGTTTGCCACTGTTTTCCTGGTCACTGTAATGTAATTAATCAGTGTAGGGTGTGTCTTATACATTTTTAAGCACTCTTTTATCCATGAATGTAGGATACTGGCAAATGCTTTTTTATAGCTTTTCCATGCCATACTTAAATTCTCCCCCTTTTTACAGTTATCCATTATGACTTTAACAACAAATTATCCTTTTTTTTCCATATGACTTTCTTTTATTGCCCTTTTGTTCTATTGCCATGATTGAGTTTTTTCTAAATGACTATAAACTCTGTCTGCATCAGTTCCAGTGTGTAGTTTATACATCATCGGAAGGCAAGTTATTGGTCTATAGTTTTTAGGAAAGCTTGCAGGTTCACTCTTGACTAGGAGCATTGCTTTATCTGTTATTAACCAGGCTGGTGTCTGGTCAGAGTGCAAATATAAATAATTCTTACTTATGGCTAAACCTTCATGTAAAGATGTTAATACTTTTAGCCAGAAGTTAGGTACTGCATTTGGGCCTGGGGTTTTCTAATTAGGAGCTTTTCATAACTTTGTTTTAATCTCTCTGCTGTTGCTTCACCCCATTTTATATCTTGTGCATTTGAACTTCTTATTCTTTCTTTTACTTCTGCTATCTATTTAAAATCTTGATTATGTTCCACAGGATCTTAATAGATATTTTTTTCCAAACTGTATCTATTTCTTCTTTTTTGGGGGGTGTTTGAATTCGTTTTGCCTTGCTTCCCAGTTATCTACAAAAACATTTTGGGGTCATCAATAAATTTCTTAGTTTGTACTTTTTCTTTATATTTATCTGCATATATTCTATGTTTTTCTGCCTGTGCTGATATTTTTAGTTTATTTGCGATAGTACATGATAGATCCTGATCTTTTCTGATACTGCACATTGCTTTTATCACCTGTCTTTGAGTATTTTTGTTGATCTGTTCACGCTTCTATACTCTTCCAACAGTGACACTTCTTGTCTTAATTGCTTTATAGTTTTCTCTATTCGATACTTCCATGATGGCATTCGATTTCTCCCTTTCCTTTCCCTTACTACCTTGTGTTTTTGTGGCAAGACTTTGTGTTCTAAGTTTAGCTGCACAGTAATATATTGTATTTACTTCTGTTATATGACATGAATCTCTATGGACAGTACTAATTACTGTGTTCATTTGTTTTATCAAACTTCTAACTTTTGGGGTTTATTGACTTTCTGTAGTCTATTTCTTTCATTAATCTTAACATGTCTATCCATTTCTATTATATCAAGCAACTCTTCTCTTAGATCATTTTCTTCTAAATTGCAGGCACATTCTTTGTTCTCCATTTCCTGTGGGCATTCTATAGAAAGTTCCAGAGCATCTACCTGTGCCACACTCTCTTCAGTTTCATCCTATGTCATCCGTTGCTCTTTCAAATGAGAACTCACTGGCCTATCGCTCCACAACATTGACTGTGTCAGAGTTGCCACACTTTCCTGTTTCTTCTGTTGCTGTGCAACTCCAGCTGAATATTTGTACTGGTTTCTAATCGAAGGCTCCAAAGTATCTTCATATGGCAACTGATCAGACGTTTCCACTGGTTTCTCCTTAATTCAGGGATCCATCGCTCTATGCTGCTGTGATATCTGATTTAGACTTTCTACACTAAATCTTTCACTTCATAGGTATTCCATAATGTCAGTTTCTATTTCTTTAACTTCTCCTTTACTGTTCCTCTTTTCTGCTTTTCCTCTTTGTTTTCTTATTTTTTGTATTGTAAAATTTTCCATGTCTGGATTCCTTTGCCTGTATTTCTCTTCAAATATCTTTGGTGCTGCCATTTTGTATTGATTAGTTTTACTTTCTCCTTTGCATATATATTGCACCATTTTATATCTCCTTTTCTTTCCTATGTTCAGATTTCTTTAGATGTCTCCTGCTTCTCTTTTTTCTCCTTACTTTGGGGTGTCTCTCTCCCTCCTTACTTTGAGGACTCCTTCCTTCATGCTGTGATGTAACCTGTGTTGGACTTTCTGCACTAAATCCTTCACAACTATTCCAGAACTTCATCTTTTATTTTTTTTTTTAACTTCTACTTTCCTAATCTTCTGTTCTGCATTCCTTCTTTGCGATCTTATTTTTTTATTGTGAATTTTTCCATATCTGGATGCCTTTGCCTGTATTTCTCTCTTGAATATCTTTGAGGCTGCCTTTTTTGTGTTGATTAATTTAGCTTTCTCCTTTACATATATATTGCACCATATCAGATCTGTCTTCCTTTCCCATGTCCATATTTCTTTTCTATACCTTTCAAAAATCTCTTGATTTTGTTCTTTATATTTTCGCCCTTCCTCAGTTGCTTCTTTTTCCAAACAGCCCAAGGTTTCTTGGTCTATATAATATTTTTCATAAATCTGCTGTATTAATGAACACAAATATTTAATTGAAGTTTGACAGTTTTTCTTGTGGAAATATTTTTCTTTCCTCTAGATTCTCTCTCCTTAATCTTTTCGTATACCTTCTGTCTGGAAGTTCTGGGCTTCTTGCTAATAGTAACAATACATAATTTCTTTCTTATCCTCAGTAGTCTATTCTGTCATTTTTATGTCTCTTTTTTGGCCTATAAGTTTTTGTGATTTTTGTGCACTACAATTTCCTTCTTCAACAGAGGGGCCATCCTTCCCCTGGGCCTGGCCTAGCCCCATTGTAGGAATGTTTCCATGTCTTGAGGATACTACACTGTCATTTTTTCCAGTCCTGGCACCAGTGTGCCTACCAGGATTGGGCACTTTTTTAGTCTAATTTTTCAGTGTAGTCTTAGTGAAATTTTGTTCAAAAACAGAGTCCACCGTGTGAAGGTACTCACCAGTACTTGAGGATGAATTAATTTCCATCAATACTACTCTCCTGTGCTTGTCGACTTACTGTCTGTCCATTTGGATCCCATTATGATGTAGGAACTTGTACTACAGGGCTGGAATTGGACTATTCAGTGGGAATCTGGACAACTTTTAACTGAAATCCCTGTTATAGGTTCATAGGTAGGTACTAGGCTATCGGCCCAAGGGCCTACGTAAGCCTAGCCAACATGTTTCCCTGGCTTATGCCACCCAAGTAAGTTATTGTTTAGACTACCTAGCTCATTTTACTGGATATTTCCCTATTCTGGAATCTTCCATATCATTCCCAGTGAATGTGCCATGTGAACTTTTTAAAATCCTGAAGATTCTTTTCATCCTTATTTTGCGTAATATTTTTTAAACTTAATGAACATATTTATTTAGCAGATTCTTTTGGCATCAACTAACTTTTCAGACAGATAATTTAATAGTAGAAAATACTTTGTGGTTGTGTCCAGGCTTCATCATGGAGCTGTTTCTACTCAGAACTCTTAACTGAGTAATCACTGCTTCTAAGAACAAATGCCCTTACAGGAAATAGATCCATATGGCTGATGGAAGTGTATGGATTGTTTTGGGCTATACCAAAAGATCTGGAAATGGCAGGTATGAAGGAGCTTTAATTATGTCTCTTGATGTACATTACGCAATGTTCTTAAAATTCCTTAGGGCCAAGTCATTTGAAAAAGTTGGAAGCTATATCATCCTTCTTGTCTCCTATATGTTAGCTATCTAACAGACCAAAAACCAATGAAAAGTTTGACAAGATGACCGTGACAAGTAGAACCTCTATAAACATATTAGTAAGAATGAGAGTAAGCTGTAGGGAACATTAAATGCTTGGACATGGCTCACCCAGAACTGCTGTCAGTTGTTCTGTAGTTCTGCCCAATACCTGTCCCTCCCTGTCCTTTGCTAACACTTGCAGTGGTTCAGAAGGTGACATGATGCCTATCCACTTGATGATGATCTGGGCACCCCTGCTGCACAAGTACTGCCCTGCCCCTGATGTTCACGCACTGTCCCTTTTTTCCTGCAGGCTGCCTTTCCAGCCAGAGTAGGCATTTGGCAGGCTCCCTGCTAGCCCTTGCCTTGTTAATGCAAGTTTAGCAGAGTCTGATCAGAGAACTTCTGCCAGTTGGTCTATGAAAATGGCAACTACCATCAAACACTTGACATTTCCCATAAATCTCAGCCCATTTTCTTGCCACGTTAATGCATGGTCTTTGATACCTAGGTTTGTATCTTTCCCATCTCATTTTGATCTGAGGTCATTACAGATGGCTTTAAAGATTCTGAAGTTAGTTCCTCTGACATTGTTACATTATCACAAGTGCTACTTGTATCAGCCTCTGTTTCATTGCTTCTTTCACCATCATCAGCCTGGCTGATATCAGTGGCACTGACAATGATCTGATTCAGGTGCCAGTGTTTGCAGCCCCCAGCATTTTTCCCTTTTGGTTTGACTTCAGTAAATTCTGTGCATTCTAGGTAAGAGGTAGATCCCTCAAATCACTTAATTTGTGGCATTACAGTTTTCTTTCAAACAGGAGTGCCATCTTGGCAGAGTTTTATAACACCCCCGTTACAAATTAAAAGACTGCAGTCTTGATTATGGTTCTCTTTTCTAGGGGATGGCATAATTACACGCACCTCGCTTACTCATGAGAGCCCTTTCCATCTTTTACTCACCTGGCATAAGCCAGGATAGCCCCCTTCTCAGGAGTGTGGATCCTGCAGAAAGCTGTGCCTTGGGGGGAATCCAGACAACCAAAGCACCGAAAGTGTGAGGATCTGGATGATGAACAAGAAAGACTGCCACGTTACTTTTTTCCTCTTCCAGGAAATCCTAAAGTTTATGTGGGAGAGTGACAGTGGTCTTCTGACTTTATTACTTTTCCTCAGAGGAACAAGCCAAAAAAACACGCACGAAGGACAAAGTACAAGGTCCAAATCAAACAAAACGAAAAAGCCAAAAACGGACCAGCACAATGGTGATGCAGCTAAAATAAATTTATTGTAAGTATCAATGCCATTTATAATAAATAAATGGCTAACAGACCGGTTTCGGCTATAAAAAGCCTTCTTCAGTGCTGAAACAAAAATTAATCAGTAATTAGGTAGCTCCAACATCCTGGTCTTATATAAGGAGACATTTAAAGGTATATTACCAAAAACATGTTAAGTTGTATAAACCAAATCACTGTCAAAACTGATGAAAAATATTAGTGAAGACATAGTGCCAAAATAATAAAATGTAGTAGTACATTGCATGAACAAGCAGGCTAACATATTATTCCATTTCATTTAATCCAGGTTTGAACAAAGCCCCTAACTTGGTTATCCACATTGTTTCCATGTTATCAAGTTTATTATGCCAACCTGCTTTAAAATTTCTATGCATTTGAATTCTGTCAATAATAATAAATTTAAAGAGAGCAGTTGGATGATGAATAGTGTGTTTGTAAAGAGCATTAGACAGACGGTGGTTTCTGATGGCACTGAGGTGTTCACTAATTCTCAGTTTAAATGGTCTGGACGTCTGACCAACATAGAATGAGGAACAGGTACATGTAGCTAAATAAATGACCCAGTCCGAACTACAGTTACCAAAAATGTTGATCTTATATACTTGAGATGTATTTTTGCTAGAAAATTCCTTTGTTTTGAGAATATGTTCACAGGCACTACAGTGCCCGCAAGGAAAACACCCCACCAATGGGTCACCAAATAGAGTAGTTTGAACTGATGTCACTGGTGTATATCTCTTATAATGTGTTAAACGAGAGTGTATGGTCCTACCCCTATGGTATGAAAAGGCACATTTGCCTGGTAAGATATCATACAAAAGCTCATGAGACTTGAGTATGTCCCAATGTCTGTTAATGATTTCCCTAAATCTGAATGTGTTGTTCCCAAAAGTGGTAACAAACCTAATTGGCTGCCTAGAATTAGATGTTTCATCATGCTTCAAACTTTGGTACTGTAATAAAGTAGGACGTGTCATCTGCCTAGTCTGATGAATAGTATGAGAGATATGATTCCTAGAATATCCACGGTTAATAAACCTTTGTGACAGGTCTTGTGCACAAGCTTGATATTGTTCTTCTGATGAGCATATGTTTTTCATATGCAGAAATTGGGATTTCGGAATGTTTCGAATGATGTGGCGGGGGTGAGAACTAGATGCATGTAACAGTGTATTGTACTGAGGAAACTTCCTGTGTACACTCATGGCTAATGTGTGATCCTTCTGTCTAGAGACAACATCCAAGAAAACAATCTCTTCATATTCAATATTTAAAGTGAATTGTATATCCCAAGGATTGTTGTTGAGATACCTAACAAAATCAAACACATGGATTTTAGGAAGAAGATATAGATATTGGGGCATAGGTTCAACCACTTTTGTGACAGGTCTTGTGCACAAGCTTGATATTGTTCTTCTGATGAGCATATGCGTTTCATACGCAGAAATTGGGATTTCGGAATGTCATTTTTTTCAGACCATGATTCTACTCAAAGATCTACTGGTTTTAAATTTGGTAAATCAGATTTTGTACTGCCTATGGATAAACATGTTTCTATTTTTAAGGAAAGTGTCATTAAAGATTTACATTTTTCTAATAGATACCTACCCAATAGCAACAATCTTACCCAAGCAGAGAGACATGCATTAACTGAACTTCAACTCAATTATGACATTATCATTACTCCGGCTGACAAAAGGGGTGGTATTGTTGTCATAGATCATAGCACATATAAGGATGAGGCTTATAAACTGGTAGACACTCGCTTTTATATTAAGATGGTTGTGGATCCTACACCTAACTTTAAGGCACAGATAGACTCTTTTTTGGATTTAACAACGGAAGAAGTTATTATTAGTAGACAGGTATGTAAACAACTTAAAGTGGTTGAACCTATGCCCCAATATCTATATCTTCTTCCTAAAATCCATAAAGACCCTACTAATCCCTCAGGTAGACCTATTGTCTCTGGCAGAGGTTCTCTTACGGAACCACTTTCCGCTTTCATCACCCATTATTTGAAACTGCTTTTGTCTCACGTTAGATCAAGGATACAAGACACCACAGAATTTCTCAATATCACTCAGGATTCACAATTGGAAGCGGATTGGTGGTTATGTACCTTAGATGTGTCATCTCTTTACACAAGCATCCCCCATGATGCCGGTATAACTGTTATCTCTTATTGGTTGAATAAATCTGGATTATATTCCACTGGCTTTAACAATTTTCCTGTTAAACTTACAGAGTATGTGCTATGCAAAAATATCTTTTATTTTGATGGACAACCTTATTGGCAGATTAAGGGGACTGCAATGGGTGCTTCTTTTGCTCCCATATATGCTGTCCTATTTATGGGATTTTTTGAGCAATCATTTATTTATGATGTAGATCATAATTTGCATATAAATGACCTTGATATCTGGAGAAGGTATCTAGATGATTGTTGGATGGTGTGGCGTGGGGATAAGGACCATGTGTTTGATTTTGTTGGGTATCTCAACAACAATCCTTGGGATATACAATTCACTTTAAATATTGAATATGAAGAGATTGTTTTCTTGGATGTTGTTGTCTCTAGACAGGAGGATCACACATTAGCCACGAGTGTACATAGGAAGTTTCCTCAGTACAATACACTATTACATGCATCTAGTTCTCACCCCCACCACATCATTCGAAACATTCCGAAATCCCAATTTCTGCATATGAAACGCATATGCTCATCAGAAGAACAATATCAAGCTTGTGCACAAGACCTGTCACAAAGGTTTATTAACCGTGGATATTCTAGGAATCATAGGTTCATAGGTTCATAGGTTTATAGTAGGCTATCTGCCCTAAGGCATTTATAAGCCTAGCCCAAAGTTTTGCCCCTTATGTTAAAAAATATTGTGCCCATTAGTTTGTTTTGCCTCTGTCCAGCAGTGACACAGAGATGATTCCCGGGGTAAACCTACGATCTCCCATCCATATCTCTCATACTATTCATCAGACTAGGCAGATGACACGTCCTACTTTATTACAGTACCAAAGTTTGAAGCATGATGAAACATCTAATTCTAGACAGCCAATTAGGTTTGTTACCACTTTTGGGAACAACACATTCAGATTTAGGGAAATCATTAACAGACATTGGGACATACTCAAGTCTCATGAGCTTTTGAATGATATCTTACCAGGCAAATGTGCCTTTTCATACCGTAGGGCTAGGACCATACACTCTCGTTTAACACATTATAAGAGATATACACCAGTGACATCAGTTCAAACTACTCTATTTGGTGACCCATTGGTGGGGTGTTTTCCTTGCGGGCACTGTAGTGCCTGTGAACATATTCTCAAAACAAAGGAATGTTCTAGCAAAAATACATCTCAAGTATATAAGATCAACATTTTTGGTAACTGTAGTTCGGACTGGGTCATTTATTTAGCTACATGTACCTGTTCCTCATTCTATGTTGGTCAGACGTACAGACCATTTAAACTGAGAATTAGTGAACACCTCAGTGCCATCAGAAACCACCGTCTGTCTAATGCTCTTTACAAACACACTATTCATCATCCAACTGCTATCTTTAAATTTATTATTATTGACAGAATTCAAATGCATAGAAATTTTAAAGCAGGTTGGCATAATAAACTTGATAACATGGAAACAATGCGGATAACCAGGTTAGGGGTTTTGTTCAAACCTGGATTAAATGAAATGGAATAATATGTTAGCCTGCTTGTTCATGCAATGTACTACTACATTTTATTATTTTGGCACTATGTCTTCACTAATATTTTTCATCAGTTATGACAGTGATTTGATTTATACAACTTAACATGTTTTGGTAATATACCTTTAAATGACTTCTTATATAAGACCAGGATGTTGGAGATACCCAATTACTGATTAACTTTTGTTTCAGCACTGAAGAAGGCTTTTTATAGCCGAAACCGGTCTGTTAGCCATTTATTTATTATAAATGGCATTGATACTTAAAATAAATTTATTTTAGCTGCATCACCATTGTGCTGGTCCGTTTTTGGCTTTTTCCTCAGAGGAACCTACAGAAAAACCTATAAAATATTAGGACAGGCATTTTGGGTGGTGTGACCTGTCCTTAGTTATTTTTAAAGACTGGATTTACATACCTGGGAACACCCAGGTAATATTGGGTAAGGATGTGATTATACTGGAACATGAAATAGACAGCGAAGTCTAGGAAAGATTTTAAGCCTAGATAGCTGCAACCATGACTATGGATTCTCTAATGGTCCACCTAATGCTGTGATCAGCATGATCCACACAGCAGCTCAGCAGGTTATGACTTTGCCATATGCTAACAGTTCAGGTTGCAGTTTCTCTGTATTTGCTGAGGATGCTGAGGTAGATGCACTTAAGGAATGTTAACAGCATTGCTTTTGTAGACCCTCCACCTGTGTATTTGTAAACTGCATTATAGTTATGCAGTTTAACATTTTGCCTGCTATGTTAGTTTGCTGTGCTGCAGAATATACGAGTTGGTTATGTACACATCCTTGCTTTGACCCTTTTTGGGGATTTGTGTAAATGACTTGTTTTAATTTAAATTCATTTTATTGGAAATGTTTGTCATTTGGCATATTGATAAGGTTCAGTATTTCAACCAAATGTGTGTCAATGGGCGGGTCCTTGAAATTAACTGTTTGTTTGGTCCGAAATGTGTAAATTTATCTAAGTTCAGAAAAAAAAGAATGAATGTCTGTTGAAGTATCAGGGCAGATTACATCCTGAATGTCTAATGGATGAATAGTGATCTTGGATAGACCTAGCTTTATTCTTTAATGTATAAATTGTTTATTTGATTTGTACTTATTTTGTTCATAGGTTGGTACAAGGTTATCGGCTCTAGGGCCTATACAAGCCTAGCCATAACAATTCCCTGGATATTTCTTCCCACAATATTTACTTCTCTGGACCCCTGTCTAGCAGGGCGACTGACATGAGAAGCCACGCTGCTTCGCGAGGGAAGGCTTGCACCTGTCACCCCTGGGATTCCGGATATTGGCTAAGGCTCTTGCCACCCCCATAGTGCCTTTTTTAGGCAAGGCTCAAATTCTAAACCTACCACCCTAGAAAACAAAAATGGGAAGAAATTGAGGGTAATGCTGCTCAATGCCAGAAGTCTAAATCTCAAAATGCACGCACTCGAGGCCCTTCTCAGTATGGAGAACATCGATGTCTGTGCTGTAACTGAAACCTGGTTCAAGGCTCCTGAGAGCACCCCGGCACTATTAGGTTTTACCTCATATCATGCGTTCCGGCCCCAAAACCCGGACCACACCACAAAAGGAGGGGGTGTATCCATATTCATAAAGGATACCCACACCTCCAGGTTGGTGGCAATGCAGCTTGAAACCATCCAGGTGCAACTAACCATAGGCAAAACTGCTCTACAAATTGTAGTATGCTACAGGCCACCCTCTCAAACTCAGGAACCCCACACAGCCTTCCTGAAGACACTGGAGGGTATAAATGTATCTCCAAACACCATCATATTGGGTGACTTCAACTACCCGAATATAGACTGGGAACATGAGTTACTCAAGCCCTAACTTTCTAGCCCAATGGTTCCTGGAGTTCATAAATTCAAATGCCATGGAACAGCTAGTCACTGTTCCCACGAGAGGAGAAAATATACCAGATCTCATTATCACAAACATGGGGACAAAATGCTCCACACCGGAAGTATATCCCTCATTGGTGAGATCTGATCATAAACTAATCTCACTGGAAATCCACATCCCGCCCCCACCCCAAACAAAAAAGACCACAGTGAAGAACTTCTCTAAAGCAAACTTCACACTACTCAAGACTAGTGTGGTATCCTTCAAGGCCCCTGAGCCAGTGGAAACCACAACCCAAGCTGCGGTAGCCCTTACAAATGCTTTCTATGAACACCTCCAGGACTGCATGGATCAGGCAATCCCAAATAAAACCAAGACTCTTTCCACAAAGGGCAAACGTCCAGTCTGGTGGACCCCAGCCATTAACAAACTTTACAATAAGAGGAGAAAGCTATTACATGATAGAACAAAATCCATAAAAGGGAAGTCACCCCTGATCATTATTAGTAAAAAATACGAGCACTCATAAAATCAACTAAGGCCAATTTTGAGAGAAAAATTGCCATGGATTCAAAGGACAATCATAAGGCCTTTTTCAGCTATGTTAGAAACCTGGGTGGAAACTCCCAGATATGCTCAGAATTAGTCCAAAATGATACAAAAATCACTGAACCCACAGACATTGCCAACATACTGGCAGACAGGTTCAGTGCAAACTTCACCCCTCTCCCCTAAAGGAGAGATAACTATCCCAGCGAGTGTAGCCTCCCAGACATCTCAAATGCGCAGGTGAAAGCTGCTCTCTCTAAAGCTAAAAACACAGCATCAATGGGACCGGATGGTGTCCCCGGCTGTGTGCTACACGAGCTAAATGAGGAATTAAACCCGCACATAAGGCAGCTGTTTAATCTCAGCCTTACCACAGGATACGTGCCCAAGGAGTGGCGTACAGCAACTGTGGTCCCACTCCACAAAGGCAGTGCCTCTACGGACCCTGGTAATTACCGCCCCATAAGCTTAACAAGTCTAGTCTGCAAAGCTATGGAGAGGATCATAATGGAGCTCATAAACAAAGATATAGGGGACTTGCAGACATTGGACCCGACCCAGTTTGGCTTCGTCAAGGGAAGATCATGCCTTTTGAACATGGTCGACTTCTTCGAAACAGTCACCAAGGTCATTGATGAGGGAAAGGCAGTCCATACAGCCTACCTTGACCTTGCAAAGGCTTTCGACACAATACCCCACTCGGGTATTGTAGAAAAACTTACCAGCTTAAATGTAAACCCATATGTCACAAGATGGGTTGCAAACTGGCTTAAGGACAGAACCCACAAGGTTAGAGTTGCTGGCGCTATGTCAAGACTCCAAGCCGGTCACCAAGTGGTGTCCCACAGGGCTCGGTCCTTGGACCTCTATTGTTCGGCATCTACTTCTCAGAAGTACAGGCCAACATGGGAGGACTTTGGCTGACAAAGTTTGCAGACAACTGCAAACTGGGCGCCATAGTGGAAAGTGCATCGGACACGGATGTCCTTCAGAAGGGACTCATGGAAACAGATAGCTGGTGCCAGAGCCATGGCCTGAAGTTAAACGCCAAAAAATGTATAGTCATACCCTTCGGGAAAAACAAGGTAACCCCAAGCTACCATATAGGTGGCAATCCACTAAGCACAGAAGAGGTTATCAGGGACCTGGGGACCCAGGTTGACAGTGGCCTTTCTTTTGACACTCACGTTGCTAAAGTGGTTAGAAAGACCTTCTACATTGCCCACCTGATCATGAAGGGATTCACATCCAGATCTAGTGAGGTCATTGTTCCCCTGTACTCTTCACTTATCAGACCAATGATCGAGTACAATGCCCCATTCGGGATGTATCTTACCCGACATCTGCAGCAATTGGAGAGACCCCAAAAGTTCCTCACCAAAAGGATAAAGGGACTCCAAAATCTGTCATATGCTGCCAGATTGAAGAAACCCCAGCTCTTTTCAGTCGTATACCGTCTGCTCAGAGGTGACATGTGCCTGACATACAAGGCCATGTCCAACCCAGAATTAACGGACGTGCTCCACCTCAAAAAATCCAAATCCACCAAAACCACTAGAGCAAGCGACTTAAACCTTAGCACGGATATAAATAGGACGTGCTGGAGGGATAGATTTATCACTCAGAGACTCCCTATGCTGTGGAATAAAATCCTTGTCCATGTGAGGCAGAGCACCTCGCTGGCTCTGTTCAAGAGAAATCTTGACCTGTGGATGGGAGATCGTAGGTTTACCCCGGGAATCATCTCTGTGTCACTGCTAGACAGAGGCACAACAAACTAATGGGCACAGTATTTTTTCATATAAGGGGTGGCGTACGCCACAAAAATTTGGGCTAGGCTTATAAATGCCTTAGGGCAGATAGCCTAGTATAAACCTATGAACCTATGATCCCCGGGGTGAATTTCCTATCTCCCATCCAATCATCAAGGTTCCTTTTGAAGAGGGCCAAGGAGGCGCTCTGCTTGACATGTATGGGCAGTCTATTCCAGAGTATGGGGAGTCTCTGGGTCAGGAACCTATCCCTCCAGCATGTTTTGTTCATTGTGATGACAAGGTTTAGATACCTGGAGCATGTGGCTCTGAGGGATTGGGATTTATTTAAGTAGAGCATGTCCAACAGCTCAGGGTTTGACATGGCCTTGTATGTTAAACAGAAATCGCTTCTGAGTAGATAATATGCCACAGAGTATAGCTGGAGTTTTTTTAGACAGTCAGCATATAGCATCTGCTTTAGGCCTGTGATTATTTTAGTGAGTTGTTTCTGTGGCCTTTCCAGCTGTTGCAGATGTCTTGCGAGGTACATACCAAATGGGGCATTATACTCTCTAATGGGTCTAATGAGGGATGAGTACAGTGGGACAATGACCTCCTTTTTTCTGGATGAAAAGCCCTTAGTGATGAGGTGTGCCACATAGAAAGATTTCCTGACTGTTGTGGCAATGTGGTTATCGAAAGTGAGACCACTGTCCACCTGTGTCCCTAAGTCTCTCATCACACTTTTGATGTTTAGTGTACTGCCACCTATGTGGTAATTCATGGGTACATGTTTTTTTCCAAAGGGGATAACTATAGATTTCTTGGCATTAAGCTTGAGCCCATGGCTCTGGCACCAGGCATCTTGTTTCTGTAAGGCCCTTTTGTAGAATATCCACATCATTTGGGGATTCAATAATGGCTCCCAGTTTGCAGTCATCTGCGAACTTTGTTAGCCAGAGTCCCTTAGTGTTGGCTTATACTTCAAAGAAGTAGATGCCAAACAACAGTGGTCCCAGGACTGAACCCTGAGGTATTCCACTTGCCTGGGTTCTGTCAGTAAGCCAGTTGGCAACCCATTGAGTGACATAGGGATTTATGCCTAGCTTAGTAAGTTTATCTATGATTCCAGGTGGGGGATGGTGTCGAAGGCCTTGGCGAGGTCCAGATAGGCTGTGTGGACTGCCTTACCCTCGTCCACAGCTCTGGAGACTGATTTGAAGAAGTCAGTCAGGTTCAGGAGACAAGTTTGGCCCTTCACAAACTCAAACCGGGTGGGGTCCAGTGTTTGAAGGTTGCCAATGTCTTTGTTTATAAGTTCCATGATAATGCGTTCCATGCCCTTGCAGATCAGGCTTGTCAGACTGATGGGACGGTAGTTCCCAGGATCCAGGGTGAATTTCCCCCTTGTGGAGTGGGATAACTGTAGCTGTGTGCCACTCAGTGGGCCCGAAGCCTGAGGTGAGGCTATGATTAAACATGACATTTAGGTGAGGTGCCAGTTCATTTTGTAGTTCATGTAGTACACAGCCTGGGATGTCATCTGGTCCCATGGATGCTGTATTCTTAGCTTTGGAGAGTACAGTTTCTACGTGTGTGGTCGTGATTACCAGAATTTGGCAATCTTTTGGTATTGAGACGGGCCCTTTAGGGGGTGAGAGGTGTGTGAAGTTGACACTAAATCGATCTGCCAGGATATTGGCAATATCCTTGGGATCAGTATATTTAATGCCATTCTGTTGTAGCTCAGGGCAGATCTGAGCATTGCTATTTAGATTCTTGACATAACTATAGAATGCCTTGTGGTTGTCTTTGGAATCTTTGACAATTTTATTTTCGTAACTAACTTTTGAGGATTTTATAAGGGATCTCAGCTTCTTACTGAGGCTGGTGAGGGAGTTTTTTGCATCCTGGGATTTTACTCTTTTCTGCAATAGTTTTTTCCTTCTGTTGTATAGTTTGTTTATAGCAGGGGACCACCAGATTGGCTTCCTTTTTTTGGAGGAGAGCATCTTGGTTCTATTTGGGATGGCACAATTCATGCATGAGTGGATGTGTTCGTACAGTGCCTTAGTGTAGGATTCTGCAGTCGAACTTTCAGATCCCGTCTGCATGGGTGTCATGAAGTTTGTCACTTCTGACTTCAGTAGCATGAAGTTGGCTTTGGAGAAGTTTTTTAAGGAGGTTTCCTTACCGGGGGTGGGGGTGGGATGTGGATGTCAAGGGTGATTTGCTTATGGTCAGACCTGACCAATGAGGGGATGGCCACTGGTGTGGAGCATCTATCTCCCATGTTGGTAATGACCAGGTCTAGGATATTGGAACCCCTGGTGGGACAATGGATTAGTTGATCCAGGGCGTTGGAATTTATGAATTCCAAGAACTGTTGGGAAAAGGAGTTGGTACCTGAGTAATTTTCCCAGTTAATAGCATGGTAGTTGAAATCACCCAGTATTAGGGTTTTGGTTGTATCTTAATATTTTCCAGTATGTTTAGAAAGGTTTAGTGAGAATCTTGGGGCATGGTGGGGGATCTGTAGCAAGATACAATTTGGATTGCAGTCTTACCTAGTGTTAGTTGCACCTGGAGAATTTCGAATGCATTGTGTTGGGCAACTAGCCTGGAGGTGTGAATATCCTTGGTGAATATGGACATTCCTCCACCTTTAGTGTTTCAGTCTTGGTTTTGTGGCCAAAATGTGTGGTAAGAGTTGTAGCCTGGTATTGCAGGGATGCTCTGTGGAGCCTTGAACCAGGTCTCAGTTACTGCACAGATATCGATGTTCTCCATTTTTAGGAGTGCTTCGAGAGAGTGCATTTTGAGGTTTCATATATTTTTCTTTTTATGTTTGACACATTGGTTATATTAATAGCATTTTGTCTTGCCTATTACTGACCTTGTTTTAATTTCTAATTATGTGCTGTTTATATTAGTGCTTAGGAAGTAATCACTGAAATAGAAACATCTGTTACAAAAAGATAGTTGGGTAGAGACATGATAACCAAGGACTACTTTTTAAATGTTTGCGCTTCTTCTGTCCAAAACAATTCTTGCCAATCCTGTCATCTGCATACAATAGTGAGGAAGGAGGCAAAAAGCTCATTGTAGGAAAAGCTATTTAGCCCATCCCCACTGACTACCAAGGCAATGGGTTTTATTCCCACTCTTTCTGCTACTCAGCAGAACAGAAGGGAAATCTGAAAAATTCTGAATACTGGTGGTCAGAATTTGTATATTTTCAAAGATGGTTTCTGTATCATAGTACTTCATTCCATTTTTTCACATAGGGGAAGCAAGCTGTTTTGTTTGGATGTTCAACACAACTGCACATAAAGATAATAATTCAAGAAGATTCCTGGTAGCCAGTCGCTTCAAGTTCAGATCTGTACCATTTAAACTCAATTCAGTACTTGGAATCTTCAAAAAAGTGCATGGCAATGTTGTCTTTTGAGTGGAGGCAAAAGTTTTCCTTGCCTGCATGACTCATTCCTAGTCATGTTTTGGTGAAGAGCTCAACTCTTCACATCTTCTAAGTCCTGTGTATAGCTGTTATCCAGAAGTCCCAATTTTGTTCAACCCAAATCTTAACCTTCCAGAGATGTTGCTTATTTACCAGAATCCCCATCCTTATCCCATGGAGAACTTGGAAATTCTCGTATCTACTCCATTCATTTTGTGTTCTATTCCATTTTTTTCCCTTGTTTTTGTTTTTTCAAACATCACAAACCACATGCTTGCTTTGATTCCTATGTTTCCATTTGCCTATCAACAGGTGAGGACTCTAACACTATGCATACCTTTGTAGAACATTATAAAATACATTTGAGTTCATGTCAGTGCCTCCTTCTGGTGTACTTTTATTAGAATGATGGTCATGTTGCCTCCCTGCCTGAGAGCTCTGTTTTTAGCCAGGGATTATGGCAGTTACTGTTCTGCACAGATGATTTTTTTTATATTCCCCACAGTGCTGGATTGATGTGACTATACTGGCTGCTCTATTCCTCCTTTCCTTCTTAGAACTGTTTCTTTGCATGTCTTTGTAGCTATCTGCTTTGGGGATATAAATGCAACAACAGCAAAGAAGGAAAGAATTGTAATGTTCATAATAGGGAAGCAGTAAGTAGGAGGTGCTGGAAGGATCTGAAGATTGGGATTTAGCCTCTGAGAATGGTGATTAGTCAAGCTGAGCTGTGAAGAAGGCAGCAGTCCTTTCTTGCAGGCAGAATGCTATAGATTCAGTTTTGCGATGAGTGCCCAACTTCTTTTTACAGAAGATGCTAGAGCTATCCTAGAGTATCCCGTTATTTGCAAGTGTAAGAATATTGATGTGCTTCCCTTCCTGAAAGAGAAGAAAGAGGAAGAGTTAGGTAAAGACTACATTAAATATAAATGTGGACTTGTTTTTCAGCTTTTTTGACTCTCTCTGCAGTGCTTTCCATACAATGCAATAATGAAAAATTTTGCAATAATAACACCTGGCTCCATGATATAGAGACAGGTAGCCCTAACTGCAACTCTGGTAACTGATGTTCCAAAGCAATGGAGGAGCCTGACAAGGACAGAAAAAAGTGAAAGGGTGCGACTTGCCCGCCTCTCCCTAGGAAGGAAGGGTTGCAGACACTTGGGGAGCACATGTGTATCCTATTTCTCCAGTGGATACCAGGAAAGCCTGCTCTTGATTGGAAGATGAGATTCCCAATGTAAGGGACCACCCAGTGTTGTCAACCCATTGCATGCTGTACTGTCCCAGTGTACTCCTGCATGTAGGGAGGTAAGGCCTAAAAGAAAAAAGCAAGAACCACCCCTGCAAGTTGACTCTTACCATCTTGACTGGGGAGTAAATGGGCCAGTTAGGCAATAGGAGACTGATGACTGGCAGATGATGGGGCAAAGTGTGATTAAATAAAAAGTATTATAGCAACTGTTATGAAGAATTCACTATGGCTAAATGCATAAGCAAAAATTGTAGTGTAAAACTTGATTCACATTCCAGTAATAAGTATTTGTCATATCCAAATCTGATAAAACATTGAGATTGTTAATTCTTTATGTAGCTGAAGGACCTGTTTTCTCCTCTGGTCATGATTTGAAAGAATTGACATCTGCACAAGGTGAACAGTATCACAAGATGGTGTTTGATACCTGCAGTGAGGTAAGCGGCTTACCTTATAGACACTGTGTAACTTGCATGTTTATCTGATGAATCTACTGATCTGATATGGCGAGATTTTTTAAAATCAATGTAAAACTAATAACGGCTTCTGGTGTGTGTGTGTGTGTGTGTGTGTGTGTATACACACGCACATGTAGGGGATGTTACACTGTATTTAACAGTAACAGGTTGGCCATAATGTCTTTTTAGTTTCCATCACAAGGCTGAGAACCTTTTAATTTTCTTTGTTTTCAAATATTTTGCCCATTCAGGATTATTGACTACCTTAACATGGAAAAATCTTTTATAATAGGTTTTGACACAAGCTTAGAAGTGGCCTCTGCCCTGGATAATTAGCTAGTCTAAAACCAGTAAAATCATCCTTTCTCCGAGGTGTGCACAGAAGGTCACCACAGCTTGTATGGTGAGCTAGAAACAGAGTAGACATTACTTTAATCTTCCTCACACTCAAACCCAGAGCTGCTCACTGAAGGTCATTATACCTGTGTGGAGCTGTGGACAGTGTGGTCTGTGTTTCTGTAACTTTCCTGGCAAATGCTATAGGTTTCTAGACCCATGTACTATTTAAGAACAACAAGCTGAATTACATTACTATGATTATTTTATTTCACTTTCCTCACAAATATCAGATGTGTATATTGGGGTGGATTAAGGAAGCATACTGCTTTTTTATGAACATCTAACAGCAGTAGATTGAAATATTACTATGTTCTTTTTTTTTCAGTCTTGTCCCAATCTGACATTAGAGTAGTACACCATGTTATTTTTGAGCTAGGGTTGAGAAGGCCTGTTGTACAGTATGTATGTTTGACAGCAGCTGCTTGAAATATATGGCTGTAATAATTTGTATCTTGACTTTCATCCCAATTTAACACCAGTGGGATGCACAGAAGGTGACTTTTTTTTGTTTGTTGGGGGAGATAGGGAAGCAGGCACTATTCTCATATATCATTTATATATCTTGGCAAGCTTTTGTCTTTTGAGTTCTGAGAACACTCCTGTTTTGTTTTGTGAAACTCTAGTCATCAATTCTAACAATGTAATTGGAAATTTAGCATCTTTAGTGAAAGAATTGAGCCAGCAATTTTCAGCATTAATGAGACTTGTAATGCCAACTCCAAGAGTGTTGGTAGATCATATGGCTGATAAAGGTATCATTGATTCTACAGAGCTGTCTGGTATTGTAGTCCCCGAGACCCTTGTTATACCTGTACTCACTCATCTTACTGTAAATGCATATCTCTTGGATGAATGGTTAAATAAAATGCTGAGTCCTGGAATACAAAACATCAAAAATCATTCAGCAGATGCTGTTGTACAACCTAACTCTGAAACCAAGTTAAAACTATTTGAAAAAAAAGGTACTGAAGTTTAAAACTTTCAAGTAGATATTGCCTTTTTAAAAGAAGGCCTGAAAAATGGTGATGTACCAAAGGGGCCTTCATATATGGACATTTCCAAATGGCATTACTGACGAATTACTCCTTTATTCGGAACTAATCGCTTGTTTGATAGAATGGGGTTTGAGATCATGAACATTAGTAGATGGTAACGTTCATGAAGTGGATATTTTGGCAACTGGTATTAAAATCTTTTGTTTGAATTTAAGAAAAGTAATTTTGACAATATTTTTAAATGCATATATAGCAAGAGTGAGATGATTTCCATGATGAAAAGGAAAAAAACCTGACCACTATGATTAAGATTGTTCAAAGCAGAAGACAGTACCTCCCTGTCTGGTTCTAAAAAAGCTAATTTTAACTTAACTAACCCATCTACCCTAGTGGATGCATTTAATAGTGCTGAATTGGATGATCATTGTGTGGATAACAATAATGCGTAATGTCCTTCCATATTACTGTTGCAGTATTCTTTACAATAGGGATCCCCTGCCAAGGGCAGCCCAACATCCTGTCAGTATACCAAAGCCTTTTGGTTGTAAAGAGTACAGTGCACCTCACATGTATGCTCCCCATGCATGGCTGAACTTATGGGTTCATAGGTAGGTACTAGGCTATCAGCCCAAGGGCCTATGTAAGCCTAGCTAACAACGTTCCTTGGCTTTTGCCACCCAAGAGGGTTATTTTCCTGTGCCCCTGTTGAGCAGAGCCACAGAAGTGATCCCCGGGATGAATTTCCTATTTCTCATCCAATCATCAAGATTTTTCTTGAAGAGTACTAATGAGGAGCTCTGCTTGACATGGATAGGTAGCTTGTTCCAGAGTATGGAAAGTCTCTGGGACAGGAATGTAACCCTCCAGTATGTTCTGTTTATTGTGTTGACAAGGTTTAGGTCCCTGGAGCGTGTAGCTCGGAGTGATTGGGATTTCTTTAGGTGTAGCATGTCCAACAGCTGTGGGTTTGACATAGCTTTATATGTTAGGCAGAGATCAACTCAGAGTAGGCAATATGCTACTGAGTAAAGCTGGAGTTTTTTGAGACGGTCAGCGTAGGGCATCTGTTTGAGTCCCGTAATCCTCTTTGTAAGGTATTTTTGTGGAGTTTCCAGCTGTTGCAGATGTCTTGCGAGGTACATTCCAAAAGGGGCGTTGTACTCTATAATGGGCCTAATGAGTGTCGTGTAGAGGGGAACAATGACCTCTTTTTTTTCCTGGATGAGAATCCTTTTATGATGAAGTGTGCCACGTAGAAGGACTTCCTGACTACTGTAGCGATGTGACTATCAAAGGAGAGACTACTGTCCCCCTGGGTCCCAAGGTCTCTTATCACATATTCGGTGTTAAGTAGATTGTTGCCTATGTGGTAGTTCATGGGTACAGAGTTTTTACCAAAGGGGATGGCACTGCACTTTTTGGCATTGAGCTTGAGGCCATGGCTCTGACACCAAGCATCTGTCTCAGCGAGGCCCTTCTGTAGGATGTCCACATCATTTGGGGATTTGACTATGGCTCCTAGTTTGCAGTCATCTGCGAACTTTGTTAACCAGAGGCCTTCTGTGTTAGCCTGTACATCAGAGAAGTAGATACCAAACAGGAGAGGTCCGAGGACGGAACCCTGTGGTACTCCACTTGTCACTGCTTTGAGGTCAGATTTGGAGTCTGCAACTTTTATAGTGTGGGTTTTGTCAGTGATCCAATTGGCAACCCATCTTGTGATGTAGAGATTTATACCTAGTTTAGTGAGTTTAGCTATAATTCCAGAATGGGGGATGGTGTCGAAAGCCTTGGTGAGGTCAAGATAGGCTGTGTGAACCACCTTGCCTTCATCTATGGCTTTGGTGACTGCCTCAAAGAAGTCAATCAGGTTCAGGAGGCATGATCTGCCTTTCACAAACCCGAACTGGGTGGGATCCAGAGTTTGGAGGTTACCAATGTTTTTGTTTGAGTTCCATGATGATACAATCCATGGCCTTGCAAACCAGGCTCGTCAGGCTAATAGGTCGATAGTTCCCGGGATCAGTGGTGGCTCCCCCTTTGTGGAGTGGGATAACTGTTGCTGTGTGCCATTCAGTGGGCACAAAGCCTAATGCGAGGCTATTATTGAACATGGTGCTTAAGCGGGGAGCAAGTTCTTTCTGAAGTTCATGTAAAATGCAGCCTGGGATGTTGTCCAGTCCGGTAGGAGCCATGGATGCTGTGTTTTTGGCTTTAGAGAGTGCAGCTTTCACCTGCGTAGTTGTGATTACAGGGACTCTGCATTCTTCCTGTATAGATATGGGCCCTTTGGGGGGGGGGGGTAAAGATAGCACTGAACCTATCTGCTAGGATGTTGACAGTATCAGATGGTTCTGTAATTTTTGTGCCGTTGTGCTGTAACTCAGAGCAGATCTGGGTGTTGCCATCGAGATTCTTGACATAGCTATAGAATGCTTTGTGGTTGTCCTTTGAATTAGTGGCGATTTTGTTTTCGTAGCTAGCTTTGGTGGATCTTATATGGGATCTCAGCTTCTTACTGAGGCTGACCAGGGAGCTCCTCCACTCATGGGATTTTATTCTCTTTTGCAACAGTTTCTTCCTTCTGTTGTACAGTTTGGTTATGCATTCTTCCTGTATAGATATGGGCCCTTTAGGGGGGGGGGGGTAAAGTTAGCACTGAAACTTTCTGCTAGGATGTTGGCAATATCAGTTGGTTCTGTAATTTTTGTGCCATTGTGCTGTAACTCAGAGCAGATCTGGGTGTTGCCATCAAGATTCTTGACATAGCTATAGAATGCTTTGTTGTTGTCCTTAGAATTAGTGGCGATTTTGTTTTCGTAGCTAGCTTTGGTGGATCTTATATGGGATCTCAGCTTCTTACTGAGGCTGACCAGGGAGCTCCTCCACTCATGGGATTTTATTCTCTTTTGCAACAGTTCCTTCCTTCTGTTGTACAGTTTGTTTATGGCTGGGGACCACCAGATTGGCTTCCTTTTTTTGGAGGATAGCGTCTTGGTTCTGTTTGGGATAGCATGATCCATGCACTAGTGTAAGTGCTTATAGAGTGCATTTGTGTAGGATTCAGCAGTTGTAACTGTATTGTCCATCTGCATGGGTGTCATGAAGTTCACCACGTCTGTCTTAAGAAGCATGAAGTTGGCTTTGGAGAAATTTTTTACCATGACTTCCTTAATGGGGGGTGGGGGGCGGTATGTGGATATCAAGGGTGATTAGCTTATGGTCGGATCGGACCAACGAGGAGTTGACTGCAGGTGTGGAACACTGGTCACTCATGTTGGTAATGACTAGGTCTAGGATATGTTGCCCCTGGTGGTGGTGTGGATAAGTTGTTCCAGGACATTGGAGTTTATGAATTCCAGAAAGCGTTGAGCTAAGGAGTTGGTACACGAGTAGTTTTCCCAGTTAATGGTGGGGTAGTTGAACTCGCCCATTAATGGGGTGTTTGGTTGAACCCTAATATTTTCCAGTACATCAAGAAAAGAGGAGTGGGAATCCTGGGGCATGGTAAGGGATCTGTAGCAAGCTACAATTTGGATTGCAGTTTTGCCCAGAGTTAGTTGCACTTGGATAACCTCGGATGCATTATGCTGAGCAACTAGCCTGGAGGTGTGGATATCCTTAATGAATATGGACACACCTCCGCCTTTGGTGTTTCAGTCCAGGTTACATGGCCGAAAAGTGTGGTATGAGTTATAGCCTAATAGAACAGGGGTGCTCTCTGGAGCCTTGAACCAGGTCTCAGTCACTGCACAGATATCAATGTTCTCCATTTTAAGTAGTTCCTCGAGTGAGTGCATTTTGAGATTTAGACTTCTAGCATTGAGTAGTATTACCCTCAATTTTTGCTTGCCTGTTCCTGTTATGGTGGTGAATTTGTTATTTGAACCTTGCCTAAAAAAGGCACTATAGGGGCAGCAAGAGCCGTAGGCAGTATCCGGAATCCCAGGGGTGACAGGTGCAGGCCATCTGTGGCAAAGCATCATGGTCTGTCAACCATGTCATCCCAAGCAGACAGATACTGGATCCCCTTAGAATGACACCAGAAGCTTAGCCAGTTGCTGAAGTCAATCATTTTGTCCTTGTACTGCGGTATAATTCTGGGTGATGGCAGAATGCTACTTAGGGCTAGGGTCATACATGCCTGGGCTACAAGATCAGAGAGCTCTTCCATGTCTCTTTTCATGTAGTGCAGGGAGGTATATCTCAGGTCATTCACACCAGCATGGACAATGACAGAGTCATATTTGTACTTGTTGTGGAGTGACCTGAGTGAGTAGGTTACGTCGCGGATCCTGGCATCCGACAGGCAGCTGACAGTAACCTTCTTGTTTAGCCCGGTGAGTTGGACATCAGTGTGCCTGACTGTAGAGTCACCTATGACTAGTGTCTTGGGTACATTGTTTTGCCTTATTGGCTGTGGTTGAGTGGCACACTGAGTCTGTGGGCTATGTGTCATTTGGGTTGTGTTGGGGAATGGAGTTTGCTTGCATTTCTGCTTTGGAGGTCTCTGTTGCTTAGACAGATTATTATTGAGAGCCTCTGCGAATGTTATTGTGTTACTTTGTGTGGATTTTGGTGGTGTAGATTTAGTGAGACTATGTGATGAGTGTGATGTGGTGCAAATGTTTACCTTCTCCTCATGACTGTCAAGTTCAGTCTTGGTTGGAGAGAGCTTTACCTCCAGTTTGGCTAGATAAGTGCACCTCTCACAGGTTGTAGTGTTGGGTGGTAGGAGGAGAGGGTTGTCTGTGTACATGAGACAATTTCTACATTGCTTCAAGATGCCCAGATTCATCAGATAGACAGTAGAGAACACTGGGAGCTGACCCTTGGACATTCCTGAATAAAAAAATATTTTCCTCTAGATAAGTGAGGGAAGTGAGTACAAGAGCTGTTTTTCTCTAAGCAAGTGAGAAAAGTAAGTACAAAAACTGTTTTCCTCTAGGTAATGAGGAACGTTGAGTGCTGTAGTAATTAGTAGCTTATTTAGTGCTTACAAGTTTTGAATTAGTGCTGAGCATGAATAAGCAAATTCAAGTGCTAAAACTAAGAATCTGTATCTGCACTAGACGAGTTACAGGACAGAAACAAGTGCAAATGCAGGCTTTCAAATCAGAAAGTTGAGAGACATGGAAGAGATTGCCCAAACGGCCAATAACTACAATTTCTGGGCCAGAACCACTCCTTATGTGGTAGACAGGTTACCTAGTGCTTAGCACTCCGGGGAATAAGCTAGAAAGCTTCCCTCCAACACAGAAAGACTTGGGGGGGTTCAGAAGCTTACATACAGTCCTGGATACAGCAAATCTGTATCTGGAACACTAGTTACAGGAAAGGTAGGAAAAGTACAGTTTTGTACCTACCATAAATGTAGATGTTCGAGTGTTCACACTGCTGCAGTCATTACACTTGGGTTATCCTGACGTCAGGTGGTCCCGCAGTCGGCCAAGGTTCCAAAGTCTTGGTCCGGCATCGGTTGCTGTTGCTTCTTCCCTGACGTCAGTGCGCCATGGGTATATAAGTTGCATCCAACGCCATTTTCTTCAGTTTTTCATGCCCCAGATGTCAGGTGCCCCCAAGTAGGTAGGCAATACATATTGCTAATAAAACATATATATAAAATAAAAGCAATACCTTCAGTTACAAGCTGAGGTCCTGGTTTAGCAAGGGATGAGAGAATAAAGGAGGATCCGTGTTGTAATGTGCTGAAATGGCAGAGGCGTGGATCTTAATTGATGAGAAGGATAGGCCTTTGTCCAGCATCTCAGTTAAGTATTGTAAAATCTGAGGAATGGTTGGGACAAGAGTGTCAAGGCTTTGAGCCTGGTTCCAGGCACATAATCTCTTCCATTTTTCTGAGTAAGATTTCCTGGTGCTAGGCCTCCTGGCCTCCAAAATGACATCCATAACAGCTTTAGAGAGAGGTGTTGCATGTTTGACTAATGAATCTGCCATGCAGCCAGGTTTAGGGTTTTGAGCTGACCGTGCAGGATCTGATTGTTTTGTTGAGTCAGAAGGTGTGAAATTTGAGGAAAAATCCATGGCGGGCCTTGAGCTAAGTTCTTTAAGATTGGGTACCAGTGCTGGCGTGGCCAGTCTGGAGCAATCAGGATAATTTGTGTTTTTTTTGTCTGGCTTTTAGGAGTACCTTTGAAAGGAGAGGCAGTGGTGGGAAGGCATAAACTTTTAGGCTTTTCCAGCTGAACGAAAGATCATCCAATTTCCATGCTTGTGTGTGGTAAGTCCTTGTGCAGAATTTTTGTAGTTGGCAATTCAGTGGGGAGGCAAAAAGATCTATGTCTGGGCACCCCCATTTTTGCGTTACCATGCTGATGATTTGTGGATTCAATTTCCATTTGTGAGGGTCCATGATATTTCTGCTTAGATCGTCTGCCAGAGTATTTTTCTTTCCTGGCAGGAATTGTGCTTGCAGATGAACTTGATAAGTTAGAGCTGTGTTCCACAAGGTCATGGCTTGCCTACATAGGGGATAAGAATGAGTGCCCCCTTGCTTGTTTATATACCACATTACTGTGGTGTTGTCTGTCTTTAATAATTGTCCTGGATGCAGAAGGTCATTGAAAGCTGTTAGGGCATTTTGAACAGCCAACATCTCTTTTTGATTGATGTGAAGATGCATTTGGTCTGTGGTCCACTTGCCCTGAATACGTTTTCCTGCCATGTGTGCTCCCCAGGCGTAATCTGAAGCATCTGTTGTTAGAGTCTGCCTGGCTGTGGGTAGAGTGAAAGGCTGACCCTTGTTGAGGTGACATGCCTGTGCCCACCATCGAAACTCCTGTTGTAGGCAGGGAATTATTGGTATTATTGCTTCTAAACTGTGAGAGTGTTGAGTCCAAACACTTTTTAGGTACCATTGTAATTTCCTCATATGCAGTTTGGCATATGGAATTAGTAGTATGCAGGATGCCATGAATCCCAAGGCCTGCAGAATTTTTCTTGCAGGGAGATGGGACTTTTTTGCCAGTAATTGAAAATATTGAGTCAGTTGTCCTTGTTTGTCTGGCGTGAGATAAGCCATCTGGGCTGTTGTATTTAAGCTGGCACCCAGGAATATCATCTGTTGTGAGGGCACTAGTTTTGACTTCTTTTCGTTTACTGTGTACCCTAGAGAAATTAGCAACTTTTTACAAATGCCAGATGCTTTAGAAGAATGTCCTTTCTCTCTGCTTGAATGAGGCAGTTGTCCAGGTATGGATATATTTGAATTCCTTTTTGTCTGCAAAATGCAATTACTGGTGCCAGGCACTTTGTGAAGACCCTAGGTGCAGTAGATAAGCCAAAGGGCAGTGCAGAGAATTGGTAGTGCATTGTACCAGCTTTGAATCTGAGCTATCTTCTGCAATCTTGTCTGATAGGGACATGCAGGTATGTCTCTTTGAGGTCCAAAGTAACAAGCCAAGCCTTCTTGCCCAGCATGGGAAGAAGCTGCTGTAGTGTCAACATTTTGAATTTCGGAACATCCAGGTAAGTATTTAGAGTTGAAAGGTCTAGTATGGGTCTCCAGGCTTTGTCCTTTCTGGGGACCAGGAAGAGTCTTGAGTAAAATCCTTGTCCTTGTTCCTGCTGTGATACTTTTTGAATAGCTCTCATGTCCAGGAGGGCTGAAATTTGTTTTTGAGCCTCTGTCCATTGATTGTGTGGCAGGTTTGGCATTCCTTTTAGCCTTGGTAAAGTGTGAAAGTGGAACCTGTAACCTTGAGACACAATATTCAGAACCCATTTGTCTTGGGTGACTGTGTGCCAATTTTGAGAGAAAAGTGCTAGTTTTTCCCCTAAGGGGGCTGCCAAAAGTGAAGTGCTTGGCATACGAAGGGGGAAGTCATTGGGACTGTTTCCTGTAAGGTTGAGACTTGTCCTCACCTCCTTTTGGGGTTGAGGTACCCCACTGTCATTGTCTGTTAGAGCCTTGGGGTTGACATCTGCCTCTTGGGCATCTGTATCTGCCCCTCTGTGGCCTGTCTGACACTGGAAAGGACCAATTCTTTGTTGGCCAATTTCTGCTAAATTGAGGTGGCTGTACCTGTAAGAAATCTTTGACTGTTTGCATAGATTTAGCTTTATCCTCCATTTTCTTTAACACCTCTTCTGCCTTAACACCAAACAAGGTATCATGCTGTAAAGGAGCATCCAATAATTTTGCCTTAACATGATCAGGTAAACTCTGTTCTTTTAACCAAGCATGTCTTCGAATCACAGAACCTGTAACTGCGGCTCTACAAGAGGCCTGTAAAGAATCAAAACCACATTGCAGAGTATGTTTTCCCACTTGTTCAACTGCATGCAATAAATCCTGCATTTATTTATAGTCAGGAGCTTCTGAGCTTGCAAGCATTTTCTGTTTTAACTGAGCCATTAAATATTGTTGGTACTTAAGCATGTGAAACTGGCAATTTAAAGCCCTTACTGCTAAAGTTGCAGAAGTGTAAACTTTTTCCCCCCATCTATCTAGAATCTCTGTCAGAGGGGACTGGATTTTTTGCAATGGAAGCCTTAACCCATTTGGGACCCTGGGAAGTGGTTTCTGGGTCAGCAGAAGGGTTTTTATAAAGAAACTTGTGAGAGTCAGGGACTCTATAATACCGATCTGGCTTGGCTGGTGCAGGGGGCAAAGAATCAGGAGATAAGCTGGATTCAGAGAACACAATATCTAACACAGGCGGAATAGCCAGGGGCCTGTGCTGAGGCAATAAAAGGAAGTCCCTGAGCCTTTTCTTGGATTCTGAATAATCCTGGCTTTCCCAATGGAAATGCTCCCTCATGGTATGTAAAGTTTCCCCAAAAGAGTAATCCTCAGGAGGAGAGGCTGAAGGGATAGATTCTTCAGCATCAGAGTCCTCATAGAGGGGTAGAGAGTATCCCTGGTCTGAAAAGGAGTCAGAGGAAATGGAAACCTGATCAGAGGAATCATTGTCTGTATCCTGCCTAGGCCTTTTCTCAGGAGGGGGATGGGAACCCCTGATTAGAGTAATGAGGTCTTCGGCCAGTTTAAGCATCTGTTTCTTAGGCATGGAGGACTGTCCAGGAGAATGCTGTACTTGCTTCTTTGTCTTTAATGGTGTTTTTGTCTTGGCTGTTGCTTTAATGGTAAGTTGTGAAGGTCTGAAAACACCCTCAGAAGCCGATGCCTGCTCAGCGGCTCCAGACCCATCTGAGGGAATAGTTTCCATAGGCCCAATACCTTGAGTTTCCAGAGGCCTAGTTGTCTCCACGTGGGAGTCGGAGGCAGCCTGTGGCTCTGAGGTAGCAGGTGTCAGGGCTGCGAAAGCGCCTCACTGAGAACTGGCGGACCGGCGACTGGCCTAGAAGAGGCTGTGTCGTCGGTTTTGGACCTTGGATATCTGTCTTTATCCTTGTCTTTACGTTTTTAAGAATTGCGGTCGTCAGTTGTTCCGACGGCATAGTATAATTGAACCTTCGGCCAAAGTAGTGCAAAGCAAAATCAAAACGTCGTTTTATAGTGTGTTTGTTAAATCTAGCACAAAACCGACAACTAGTGACGTTGTGATCAGGGCCTAGGCATGGAATACAGTAAGAGTGGAAGTCCTTATGAGGTATTTGCTTCCCACAAGAAATACAATTATTAACTTTTTCTGACATCGGTCTGAGGCAAGAAAAAAGTTTCCCAAACGGGGTACTTAGCTTTATTGAAGACTTCGGATCTAAAATTTGACTTTGAAAATTTCAGGAGTCGGCTGACCGGCACTTGCGAACTGCTTTTGCTTCGGGCACTGCGCGGCAAGAAAGACTGAAGAAAATGGCGTCGGATGCAACTTGTATACCCCTGGCGCACTGATGTCAGGGAAGAAGCGACAGCAACCGACGCTGGACCAAGACTTTGGAACTCTGGCCGACTGCGGGACCGCCTGACAGCAGGATAACCCAAGTGTAATGACTGCAGCAGTGTAACACGATGAACATCAGGCTTACAGTTTTTTTTTTTGTTTTTTGTTTTACAGAAAAGTAGCAAAAACAGTAGTAAAAACAATTCACATGCAGTGCAAGCTAGCATACATGAGTATGTAGCAATATTAGACCAAACACAGTTTAAAAAATGCAATTAAATTAAAAAGGACTAAAAACAAGTGCAGAAAGAGTTTATTGGGTAAAATATGGTAAAGAGATGGGACTGGGGGAGTGTCCCAGATCAAATCTACAGTGGGGTGGGCAACTGCAAAAGCCACCAAATTTAAACTACAAGCCAGAAATAGGGAAGGTGGGTGGGACAAAGCAGTTTCAACAGAGATCTAAGCAACAATTAGCAGTACAAACTCTAAAACCAAAAAAATATACTCAACTCTGTATATTTGCAGATAGATTGGAAGGCAGTCTCACAGAACACAGGTTCCAGCAATTAAATCTTTTATTATTATATGCACTTTATATAATACATATGGAATATATATTTTATATATATATATATATACATGTGTGTGTGTGTGTACATACACATATATATGTATATATTTTTTATTTATATATATATATATATATATATATCGTGTGTGTGTGTGTGTGTATTTACGTAGCTGTACCTTCAGCAGTTCATTGTGTGTGTGTGTGTGTGTGTGTGTGTGTCTCTGTATGTATATGTCATGAGAGACAGAAAGAGTTTTGTGTGCGTGTGTGTGTGTGTGTATATGTCATGAGAGACAGAAAGAGTTTTGTGTGCGTGTGTGTGTGTGTGTGTATGTATATATATATATATATTTATATATATATATATATATATATATATATATATATATATGTATACACACACACGCACACGTTTATATCTATATACGGATCTACTTCAGTAGATCGAACTTTTACAAATTCGAACCACATATGGCCGAGATCATATGTTTGAACTGGTAAAAGTTCAAACACTGAAGAAAAAACAAAAAAACAACACTATACATCTGTAGCAGAGGGGGCTACACCTCCCTGCACCCCCCACACCCCCCTACTTAAATATACCAAATCCGAGATTGCACTACATTGCGGAAAAGAGAAATCTTTCTGTTCCGCACTGTACGGAGATCTCCAATCAGTCAGACGGAACATTTACAAGTTCGAACATACGGTCTCAGCCATATGAGGTTCGAACTTGTAAAAGTTCGATCTACCAAAGGGGTTCCCCTATATACACATACATACATATGTTGTGTATGTGTAATACACACATGCATATACCCATTGTTAATATTAAATTCCAAAACATTCATACTGTCAGGGAAAAAAGCCCAATACCACTGAATTAAAACACATTGATTCTTATGTGATGCTTTGTCTTCACACCTTACTTGACTAAATATGCCATCTGTGAAGTTCAAGCACTGTGAGTTGGATATACTTTGATCCTATGTTGTCATTTTCATTCGTTCCTCAACGAATGGGTTCAGATCCAATCTGGACACTTTCTAAATATTCTAGGATTCGACTCTCGTGCTCCTTCCTTACTCATAATACCCTTTACCACTACTCTTCAAGACATTTGGATTGAGATTGTTTGTGCTCCTTCTGGGGTATTGTGAGTGAACAGCTACTTTTTTGTTGTCTTTTTACAGTTTGTTCTTCTCTTTCTAATATAACTAAACCCCCCCCCTTACCCTCAACAACTTTCTCTACCGAAGTTTGGTATTTCTCTACTGCCATTGTTGGCAGTCCATTCCTTTTCTCTTTACTCTTAGGTAATTCTCTTTAATACCATTGCTGGTCATTAATACTTTTCCTCCTTTTTGCTCATTTAAAAAAAATAAATAAATCCTTTTTTTTCAACTTGTTTGCTTTGCTTTTTCTAGGATGGCTGGTAAGCCGACTGGTTTTAAAAAATGCACTTCCTATGGGCATGAAATCCCCAATTCTGATGTCGACAGGGCATGTATGTATTGTTTGGGCCTAGCACATTTGGATACCTCTTGTTCCATTTGTGGGGTGTTTACCGCTAGAACAATAAGTGACAGGAAGAATAAGCTAATTTTGAAAGGCTTCCTTCCAGCATCAGCTTTTTCTACAGGCATTTCTTCTTCAGGAGCTCAAACCCCCTCTCAAAAGTTGGAGGAGTCCAGGGAATACAGTAAATGCTCAATTACCTGATTTTGTCAGTCTGCACCTTCATTAGAGCCACCAAAGAAGGTTTCTAAGATTTTGGATCCGAAGCTTTCGGGTCCAACACCATCTACTCATCTCCTCTGCCCCATGCTCCTAGGTTTTTTGTGGAGTCGGTATTCCTGAGATTAAGGTCTCCATTTTTACAAGAGACTCCCAAGAAGTTGTCAAGGCCACCTTTCACATCCTGTTCCATTAGGTCTTCCCATAGTCTCACTGCATTTGAACCAGATAGACTCCATCTACCATTGGATTGATGAGCCATCAACCATCTTTCCAACCTGTACTTGCCCCTTGCCTGATCTGACCATTACCTTTAGGGTCCTTCCATCCAAGAGCCCCACGAATGCTGCCCGGTTAAAGAAACTCCAGCTCTACTCAGTGGCATACCGCCTGCTCAGAGGTGACCTGTGCCTGACGTATAAGGCCATGTCCAACCCGGAATTAAGGGACATGCTGCACCCCAAAAAATCCAAATCCCATCGAGCTACACGCTCGAGAGACTTGAACCTCAGCACTGAAATAAATAGGACATGCTGGAGGGACAGATTCATAACCCAGAGGCTCCCTTCACTCTGGAATAAAATCCCAGTCCAGGTTAGGCAGAGTCCCTCATTGAGGCTCTTCAAGAGGAATCTTGATGGGTGGATGGGAGATCGTGAGGTTTACCCGGTATCACTTGTGTCACTGTTAGAGGCACAGTATACTAACCTCAAAAGGGCATAGCAAAATTAATTTAAAATGGGTGGCGAAAGCCAAACATACTCTGGCTAGGCTTATAAATGCCCTAGGGCAGATAGCCTAGTATGAACCTATGAACCTATAAGTACCTCACCAAGAGGATCAAAGGGCTCAAACAGATGCCATATGCTGCCCGGTTAAAGAAACTCCAGCTCTACTCAGTGGCATACCACCTGTTCAGAGGCGATCTGTGCCTGACGTATAAAGCCATGTCCAACCCGGAATTAATGGACATGCTGCACCTCAGAAAATCCAAATCCCATCGAGCTCGAGAGACTTGAACCTCAGCACTGAAATAAATAGGACATGCTGGAGGGACAGATTCATAACCCAGAGGCTCCCTTCACTCTGGAATAAAATCCCAGTCCAGGTTAAGCAGAGTCCCTCATTGACTCTCTTCAAGAGGAATCTTGATGAGTGGATGGGAGATCGTAGGTTTACCCCGGGTATCACTTCAGTGTCACTGTTAGTCAGAGGCACAGTATACTAACCTCAAAAAAGGGCATAGCAAAATAAATTTAAAATGGGTGGCAAAAGCCAAACACATTCTGGCTAGGCTTATAAATGCCCTATGACAGATAGCCTAGTATGAACCTATGAAGGTTATTTCATTTTTGACTCTGGCTACTTCTTGACTTGATCGGCTCCAACACTGTTTGAGCAGAACTGCTCCTGGAGCTGAAGCATTGGCATCAGGTCCGAGGGGTTGACTTAGACTCTCGGATCTTTAGCACTGAATAGCTTAGCTCTGTCTCGCCCTCGGAGCAGAAGGTTGGAGCGGCTTGGGGAGTATCTGCTCTGGAAGCCTCTGCTCCGTATGGGATTGTCCTCAGCTTCCTCTGGTCCCTCTGCATTTGAGGTGGTGGAAAGGCCATTCTCTCAGTCCAGAGTAGTTTCGACTCTCCCTTCTTTGGATCCGTGTCCTATTTCCTCTTTGGATCCTTTATCCAAGTCCTCACATCCTATACCTCAGGGACAGCCAGTCCAGATGAGCTTCCAAGCAGTTCCCAGCAGGGAGCTCCCCGTCTCTTCCACTACCTCCCCAAAACATCCCACTGAGGAGGTCCCTTTTGAAAATGGCATGAAAGATGAGACACTTGGATTCCCTGTAGAAATCCCTTACAGAAGACTCTAGTGAAGAAGAATGGTCCCCAAGATCTCCACCTGAAGATGTCTTATGTGGAGACATCTTAGAGATTCTTCACCAGAAAGGTGCTTGGTCTTCTCAAACCTCTTCCAAGGAGGAATTGGCGTTGTTGGAAGCCTTCGGGTCTGGCACATCTATGTCTTAGGTGCCAAAAAAGACAAGTGACCTGAGACCTATCTTGGATCTCAGTTATCTGAATGAATTTGTAAAGAAGTTCAAATTCCAGATAGTCTAGGCTCAGTACATTCTGTCCCTTCTTCAGAAGGATGACTAAATGTGCTCAATCAATCTTCAAAATATGTACTATCACATCAAAATGAACAGGCACTCCCAAAAGGTATCTACAGTTCCGGATGGGAGTCAGCCATGATCAGTTCAGAGCCCTGCCCTTTGGTCTCACCACAGCCACCAGGGTGTTCACCAAATGCATGACAGTAATAGCAGATCACCTGACGCTGCTTGGATTCAGTGTGTTTCCCTATTTAAACTACTGGCTCCTTACTGCACTGACCAGGCATCTACTTGTAAAGACCAGAGACTATTTACTCCAACTATCACTGGAAAACACCATCAGTATGCAAAAATCACTACTTCAGCCAGTTCAGGTCTTGGAATTTATAGGGGCTCTCTTGGATACAATCAATTCTCTAGCTCTTCTGCCTCAAAACAGAGTTCTTACTGTGAAGACACATGTCAAACGGATTTTCTTCTCTTACTTCTCCCCTGGCAAAAATGTTCCTCAAAGCTCTAGGGTCGATAGGTGCAGCAATATCTTTAATTCCCACTGCTAATCTCCGCATGAGAATTCCTTAGTGGACCTTAGCATTGCAATGGTGTTTTCATCATCATTCCTTAAAATGTCCAGTAAAATTGTCTCAGACTTACAGAATGTCTCCACTTTAGTGGATTTACTCTGAGAAGATCTATCAAGGCTGTCCATTTATCCTTCCTCCCACCAATGCCAGTGGGGGGGGGGGGCATTACTTGAGACGGACTGTTTAAGGTACGTGATCCCCACAAGAGACCATATTGCATATCAGTATCGTAGAGATGAGAGCGGTGTTTCTAGCATTGCAGGCCTTTCAGAGCTCTCTCTCTCTGTCTAGGGACTATTGCAGTACAAATGGACAACATGTCAGTAGTCTGGTACAACAGAAAGCAGGGGGAACAAATCCTACCACCTTTGTCGAGAGGAATTGAGAGTATGGCAGTGGGTGATGTCATCCAACTGCTTTCTTGTAGCAATGCACATTCCTGGGAAATCCAACATTCTAGTGGACAAACTCAGCAGGACCATCCTCATGCCTCATGAATGGTCTCTCATCCAATTAGTGGCAAACAAGATCTTCCATAAGTGGGGTCAACCTTGCTGTGACCTTTTTGCATCTCCCCTAAACAACAAATGCAGCAGGTTCTTTGCCCTTATCCCACTTCAGGGACCGTCACTGAGAGATGTTCTAGTCCATGTTTTGCACTATGGTCTCCTTTATGCTTATGATCTCCTGCCTCATTCTCAAGTTTCTTCAGAAAGTACTTTGGTTGAAGAGCACAGTAATCCTCATTGCTCCCTTCTGGCCTCAACAGGTGTTGCTCCCCTTCCTTTGGTCTCACCTAGTACGTCCTCGTTGGACGTTGGATCCCAGTCCATACCGCCTATCTCACACATCACAGCACATTGACCCAGACATTGTAGGTCTCAAGTTGACCGCATGGTTTCTCCAGTTCCGATAATGGCTAGACATTCCAGACTTTCCTTCCCATTTTGAAAGATCCTAGTCTCTGCTCATAAACTTTCGACTAGGAGAATTTACAAAAGTAAATGGAAAGGGTTTTCCTTTTGGGCTAATCAGAGAGAGTAAGATTCCTTTGCCGCCCCGCTTCCAGCTGTTTTAGATTTCCTTGTCTCGATTTTTCAAGACAGAGCAAATTTTCCATTGTTAAGGTTCAGTTAGCACCCATCTTGAACTATCACATTGGAGATAATGTTTCTCCCTTAGCATCATCTAAATTATGTAAGGCTTTTATTAAGGGTACCTTTTTACTTACATCTCTAATAAAGGACCTTACTCTACCTTAGGACCTCACTATTGTTTTGCAAACCTTAGTACTTTCTCTATTTGAACCATCAGCTAAAGTAGATCTCAAGTTTCTGTCTTGGAAATTTTTTTTTTCTGGTGGCTATAACTTCTGCAAGATGAGTATCTGAACTCCAAGCACTGTCTTCCAAACCACCGTATTTGATATATCACAAAGACAGGGTTAGTTTGCACACAAATCCTTCCTTCCTTACCAAAAGTTGCCTCTGAAACCAGTATCAACCAATTCATCAGTCTGCCAGTTTTCTTCCCCAGATTTCAAAACCAAGGCAAGTACACCATTCATCTTCTTGATGTATATAGGCAACTTCGTTTTTACCTGGGAATTTAGAAAAACTTATCAGTTATCTGTCTACTTTACTAGTAAAAAATTGGGAAGACCAGTTTCAAAAACTACATTGGCTAAATGGATAACAGATTGTATTTCCTAGGTTTATTCTTTGAGTGGCATACCCTTACCAAGACGACCAAAAGGGCATTCAACCAGGTCAATGTCTACATTGGCTGCCTTTTGGGCTAGAGCCTCTATTGATGATATCTGTGCAGCTGTCACTTGGTCTAATACCCATACTTTTGTTGCATGTTACAAATTGGACATCATTTTCAGAAACAGAACTGCCTTTGGTTCCACTGTTCTCCAGAACATCCTTTCACGAGGGCCACCCAAGGTTTACCGTAGCTGGTGACTCTGCCCCATTCTTTGAGGAATAAATAAAACTGAAGTTATATACTCAGCATAACGTTCCATCTGTGTTGTCCATTTTCCTCAATAACCCCCCATGTCTATGATTTTGGGAGAGACCTAACAAAATTAGTGTTAGGAACCATAGTTCCTTTTTGAGCTCCTGATCTTTCAGCTGTCACATTTCTGTCATAGCATTGTTATTGTATTTTATGATGATTATAATGCATATAATAGCAGCAAACTCAAGTTGAGGTATTGTAGGGGTCAGGGCATTATGGGTAGGGAAGGAGCTGGAGAGTCAGATCCTAGAATCTTTAGAAGTGGCTGAGTTGGATCCAAGGATCAGATCCAAACCCATTTGTTGAGGAAGAATGAAAATGGACAACACAGATGGAACGTTATGGTGAGTACCTAACTTCTTTTATCTGGGTGTTTCAGGATTTTGAGGTTTTTTGTCATTTCTTATTTGGGAGAATAGATATTAATATTGAATACATTAGTGGACTACATGAAACATAAAACAAAGCAGGATTACATAAATTGTTGTTAATAACATGGGACCTGGATGCTTATATCCGGTCAGGTAAAACAATATATGAGGACTGCCTGAGTCCACGTGGGTGAGGTAACAGGAATAAAGAAGGAGAGTGCATTCTAGACTTCTGTCTGGCAGTTTGCTTAATGGTGGCCAAACCCCGGGTTTGCCAAGAGTGACATATAACTGGAGTAGACTTCCTCCTACTAAGGAATGGGCACTGGGGTAGAATCAGAGATAGCAAAGTCATCCCCAGTGAAACAGTCAGTCCACAGCATAAACCACAGGTGGCCACACTCAGCTGCAAGCAGTGGTCAGAGAAGGCTCTGAAGTCAGAAGTGACTAGGCTGAAGACCTGGAAACTGTTTGGAGTGAAATCACAAAATTTCATTCACTTAAGGGTCTATCTACTCAGAAAGAAGAGGAGATAGGTGGAGTCAAATAAGAATTGCAGCATCGCAAAACAGCATGTGTGAAGACTATAGAACAGATATGCATCTAAGCCAAGTATGGAAATAAGATACATAAAAATCTGTGGTGGAATGCAAAAAAGTTATAAAAAGAAAGTTTGTGCAGGGAAAAAATGGGAGTCGGAAAAGGCGGACCAAGTTAAGAAGGAATGCTGGTTTGCTAACAAAGAGACTAACAGAGCAGTTGCAGTAGCAACGAACAAGGTATCCAAGACACTCTACAAGCTCTTGTAAAGGTACTCAACAGATGGTACAAAGAAACTGTCAGGTTGCAAGGCAAAGACAGAAAGGTAAAGAAGTTTGTCATCATGAGAGATGCTAGCAAAAGCCTGCTCAACAGTCTACAGGACCTCAGAGGCAAATGGAAGGAGTACTTCTAGCAGCTTCTGAATGAAGAAACCCAGCAGAAGCTGTAATGCACCATAGACAACCTACAGTAGAGGAAGAGAGACCAAGACTAGAAGAATTATGAACAGCACTAAGGCAAATTGAGTCAGGGGATAGGCATCAGACTCAGATGAGGCCATGGCAGATATTATCAAGATGTTGAGTGATTTGGGGGGAAAATGGCTCCTGAGGGTGCTCATACTATGGAGAAAAAGGTGTAGCCCAGTTGACTGCAAAATAAGCATTATAATGCCATTTTACAAGAACAAAGGGGATATTCACAATCGTGGACAATGAAGAGGTATCAAACTCCTGTCACACTGCATGAAAGTGCTGAAGATTGTGATTGATAAATGAATATGAAAAGTAGTAGAAGTAACATAGGAGATAAGCAGTTTGGATTCAGATGAGGATGCAGTACAACCAACCCAGTGTTTGCAGTGAGACAAATAGTGGAGAAGAAGCTGGAGATGAGGAAGTCGTCCAACTGGGCATGCCTAGACTTGGAGAAAACATATGACAAGGTCCTAAGAAACCTAATGTGGTTAGTTCTGAGATGGTTTGAAGTCCCAGAAACAATGGTAGAATTAGTGCAGACACTGCACAAAGAACCAATGACACAAATAGTGTTTCGACTCGCAAAGGAGTTCCCAGTGGGATGGATGTGTATCATTGTTCAACTTTGAGCCCACTGTGATGGACTGCTGTGCCACTGCCAGCCCAGCTATCTGGAATTTTGTAAATAATTCTGTTATTTGTGAATATTGATATAATTTATATAGAACTGTACTATGTCATTTGTGAATATTGATATGATTTATACAGAACTGTATGTTATGTACTGAACTTCATGAATGTAACCACAGTATACCATGCTGGAACATAGAAGATTAACATACAAAAAACTTCAAGAACATAAGTTGAAATTAAGTGCTTTACCATGTGCTATAAAAGTTAGTTAATGCAGCAAGAAGACAGGATGTCTAGAGCTAGACGTTATTTCTATTGTCTCGGAGAGAAGTATTTACTATGTTTAAAATGTAAAATGTTTTATTGCTCTATGACTTCTTAGCAGCTGCACTTCTGGGAGATAGGTACTTCTCACACAAAGATGTTAAAATTCTGTTAGCCTGGAAATTGAAGGCAGATGACAAAGAGTGATGTCATCCAAACTGACCCAGCAGTAATGTTTGATAGTAATTTAAGACCTCTCTCAGAGAGAGACTGTATGCATTTTGTATTTTGTCTTGGACCTAGCAAGAACATCCACTCATCTGCATTTGCCTTGCTCTGTAAGTAAATTATTTAGGGTATAGTATCTTTCAGATATATATAGAAATATATTAAAGATTAGTTTAGATGTTTTCTGTATTTATTTGAGACTGTCTTGAAATGTTGTTTTAAAATATTTCCTGTGATTCTGAACTGTGTAGTTATTGTGTTGATTGAATATTGTCTTGTCCTTTTATTATTTATTATTAAATATATTTAAATATATATTTGTGGCTATTTGTGAGACATATTTAAGCTCTCAGAGTACTTGCATGTGTATTTGGTGACACTGTACAGGCAACTCCTAAATATCCTTGCTCTTGGTCAAACTTACCATTTGGATAATAGTAACATTACACAGTAGGATTGATCACCCTTTGTAAGGGGCTTAAGTAGCTGATAAAGAGGGGTAGGTGGCAGTGGTTAACTACCTTATAGTCTGGGCAGAAGGGGGCATAGCTAGTAAACCTGTGCCAGTCTTCCCCAGGAGTGTCTGTGTGTATATAAATCAAATCTGAAAGTGTGTGTTTGTCAGCTACTTGGGCAGGAACACAAAGCCCTGGTTGGGCAGAGAGGGTGCTTGGAGGTCTTGGCTTGACCCCTCAGCTGAGATCTTAACCCTATAGCTGTGCCAGTGGGGAGTCTTATTGGGGATCTGGAGAAAGAGAGAAACCAGCCCCAGACTGACTGTGATCTCTGTGTGCTCTTAAGGGAAATTGTACTTTACTGTGTGTGTACTTGTCATTCTCCCATTGTGTACATCCCTCACTGTTGCCAGTGGTGAGGATTGAGGCTCCTTGATTACTGGGCCAGTGCAGGGGTGTCACACACATTAGCAAACAGATCAGATGGAACAGCTCCACAAAACCTGCTGTATGCAGATGACATAGCATTACAAGCAGACTCTGAACAGAAACTTCAGCAAATGATAAGGGAATGGAATACAGGCACTCAGGTGAAGCTAAAGCTAATGTTCTCTACAGTACAGTCCATCAAAACATTTTATGTTGGAAGTTACAGTTTTCAAATCTATTTAGCCATCTCCCCTGAATAAAATAATCAAGATGGTTGGCTGGTAACACACTTAACCTGACATTTTTATTATGCCAGTAGAAGACATTTAAGCTCAGTTTGTGATATTTGGCCAACATTGTTATACATAGTGTCTTTGACCTTATTGTACCAGTAAAAGAAAACATTACCTTACTCTATTGACACATTTTTCTTGTGGTTACTTTAGTGCATCATCACATTTTAACTCACTGGGGTACGGAAAACTGATGTCATTAAGAGTTTTCACTTTCTGTAAGTAAGCCAACAATATATTTGGATGAAATTTTCACCATTGCTGGCAAACAACACTTGAAAACAATTTTAATGACATTTGGAAGAACATTTGGGAATTCCAGAATCTCCAGACCTTCAGAACTTTTAGCCCCTAGGTAAACTTTGATGGCAGTAGTTGAAGGTGTGTATTTTAAGGTATGCTCCAACCTCATAGAAACACATCATTAACTTCTTTGACTCTTGTTTTTCCATTTGCTTAGTTCCTTTTGTATTGCATTATGAAGAGACATTCTCCACTACAAAGATATCATCTTGATCTGAGTAGTCTGATTGTACCCATTGGCTAGCTACAGTGATTTTCAGACCTTGATCAGTCAGCTGATCCCACAGTCCCAGCAGTTTCTTCTGGGTAGGTGTGCTTCCCTCTATACCAGGTTTAGTGTTTACATTTTGCCTTTCCTACACACCAAGGAAATTCTGTTTTCTATACCCATGCATTTGATAGTTTTCCCTTGGTTCAAATGCATTTGTACTAGATTAGTGTAGAGGGAAATTGCACATCATCTGCTTTTTCAGCAGTACATTCTGTACCACGTTTAGTTGCTTGTTTCATTTGCAGTATATTAAACTGATCTTTAGTTGCAAAGTCTGTATTTTGTGAGATTCGTTATGGGACACAACTATCCAGCAAAATGTCCATCACTGTCTTGTGCAGCCATTTTCCTGAATGTGAGAACAGTCATCCAAATACCTCCATCCAGGCTACCCATCTATGTCAAGCAAAGTTCTTCATTGGCACTCTTCAAGAGAAATCTTGATGAGTGGATGGGTCCAGGGATCACTTCTGTGTCTCTGCTGGACAGTTGCACAGGAAAATAACTTTCTTGGGTGGCGTAAGCTATGGAACCTTGCTGGCTAGACTTACATAGGCCCTTGGGCCGATAGCCTAGTACCTACCTATGAACCTATGTTTCACTTAAAACTTACATGCTATCTTGCTTACTGACAAAGGCAGGATCTTCCTACTCCGAACAGTATCAACGTTTATTGTACACATTGTCCCTTGTGTCCTATCGTTCATCTGTATGCTTTTTTTGTTAAAGTTCTACAGATAATATTTCAGCACTCCGCTTTAGTAACTGCTGTCCATATGGCATGTAATGCAGAGATATGTTGTTCTGCCTTAGAATTCATTGTAGTAACCCATCAAGTTCAGATGGTTTATCATTTTGTACTAATGGAACATTTGAATTTTGTTCATAAACAGATGATATGTGCTTGTAACCACATATTTTATGCATGGAGCTCTTTGCTCTAACAGCCTAGTTTAGGGTAGTTTTCCTGCTGCATACATTGTTGTGTTTTACCTTTAACAGAATCTCTGAGTGTTTTTTATGCCCCATTACTTTGTGGGCTGTAGTCCACTGTTGACATAGCTTCAGTGCTGAAATTCAGCTGTCTCTCTCATAATCTTCTTTGTTGAGCTCTCCTCTGTTATTACTATACAACCTTTGGGATAACCCAAGGGCACTTAACCTAGATTGAATAAAAGTTTCTCCAACTGCAGAGAGTTTCTTTAGGGCAACGGGGCTTTGTGCAGTCAAACAGGTATAGTGATCCATTATATAAAAGTATCACACGTCTAACTCTAACTTGTGCAATAATTTAACTTTGTCTTGTAGCCACAGGTAGATGGACAGCCGGCCTAGACTTGGCCTGGTATATATTATGCATGTAAATCCTGGCTCATCCATCCTAGTTGAGAGGGTAGGTTTCCTGCTTGTTTGTGGTCAGGGGTTCTGAACAAGATGGTCACACAAAGTATAGGAAAAGTGCAGGTAGAAGATCCACAGCAGAGGATGTGCAAGTCATAGCATATAAATTGGAGTTGCATTGACAGCACTAAATTGTGTGTGCCGAGGATGTGGTTAAGGGTAATGACAGATGGAAAAGACTGTCATGCTGTCAATTCTATGCCACACCAGGACACCCCAGTGTCCTCTATGCCTCATTATGCATTTTGATGGGTGGCACCAATACACTGCAGCTGGTGGAAATTGTACCAAAAATAGAGGTGTGTGTGGGCAGAGGCATTGCTACTTTGAAGGCTATACAGCATTCCTGTTATATCAAAATTAATTAATTACATTTTGATAACTGGGTAGGTAGGCTGGTTGGCAGCTCTTTTCAGCCATGGCCTGGGTCCATAGGGCAACAGTAGAAATAACACAGCAAGTGAATTTATCTAGAAAATGTATACTTTGCATTAACTCCGTAAATGTGCACAGTGCCAGTTGAGACCATGTATTTCCAATATGTACAGTGCAGGTTAGATGGTGGCAGTGAAACATTGTGAATGTGCAATTGGCATCATCACTGTAAACCTGTACTAAGCCAGATGATGAGTACTTTTTTGCAAAATATATATATATATATAGTACAGAATAAAATACATAAATTACTGCCAAAGAAGTATACAGGATTAGAACAAGACAAAGATTCTCTTGGACAGTTCTTATGATGGTATACTACTTTTCTAGATACGGAAAAAGCCACATCACATTTTTCATGAATCTGTCTTATGCTCTGACTTGTTTTCTATCAGGTATTTACTTTAGAACATATTTCATTTAGGCAAAGTTTGGATCTAAACATGCAGTTAGAGGTGCGTGTCCTGTACGCACCCATGTATTCACTCACTGGCAACGTAAAGGCCACAGTCGTGTGAGGAAGAGCCTTCTGCAATCAGTCTTTCTATCCATATGTGTGTATCTTGGTCCCATTCCTCTGCAGGTGTTGCCAAAACAGTCTCCCTATCTAAGCTTAGAAGTAAAAGGGTGTCTGCAAGAGCTTGTCTCTCCTGTTCTCTTTACTGATAAATTTCCTTCTTATTTTCCTGCTTTCGGGTAGCCCCCTCTAATCAAAATCAAGAGGTACTGTATAATTAGAAACAACTGTCTTCTCTTAACACAGAAACAGAAAGAAAGGCAAACATGCAATATAATTTTTGTTAGTTGAGCTTTTTCTTTATGATCTTACAACCTTCATGCTAAAGGTTATGTGTTGAAGAAATGTGTATTGTTTTGAAGAAATTTACGGTACAGCTGTTACTTATGATAGTAGGTTTGGTTGGAGGAATCTATGTATTTCTAGAAAAAAAGGAAAAATTAAGATCATGTTCTAATGTGGAAACAAAAATTCCATGTTCAGCAATCATTATTAAATCAGTGATTACAAATTTCACTAAACCAGTAAGAAAAAAAGTAGTCACACTTATTCTTTCCATGGTTCCTTATAAGATTTTTGAAAACTGAGCACTTTAGTCTTGTTTGAAGAACACAAACTCAGTTTATTTGTGTGCAGTTATCTTGATAGGGTAGTATATGAACAATGTTTTTAGAAATGGTCATTATGGTACAGTTTTAGAAAGTGTAATTCTCATATGAGTAGAAAGATGTAAAAATTGTAATTCTTGCGCAAGTAGAAAGAAGAAAAGGAAGCAAATTCCTACCATGGTTGCTGATAGTGTTATGGTGTCTGAGTGCTTGGAGACTTTGGGGAAAAGTAGGTTCAATGCAATCACATCTGGATACATACAGCTGTCTGAAGAGTGTGGATACAATAATTTGTTGCAGTTTATCTGTGTGTAGTCTGCATGTATTCCCTGTGGTCGTGTGGGTTTCCTCCGGGTGCTCTGGTTTCTTCCCACATACCAAAGACATGCTGTAGGTGGATGGGACACTCTAAATTGGCCCTAGGTGTGAGTGCGTGCATGTGTTTGCCTTCTGTGGAAGGTTGGGCGCTGGGCTGGCAACTCGACACCGTAAAACTCCACTGCCAATCATGAGTGGACAGGTGATCTGCTGTGGCAACCCCTAACCGGGAAAAGTTGAAAGAAGAAGAAGATTTCAGGTAATAAGTGCTGGGAATAGGCTAGTGCTTTGGAAATCAGAAGGGCAGAGTTCACAGTTGGATAATGTAGTTGAAAGAATCTTCCCCAAATAAGGTAGATGTTGCAGGACAAAACTTGATTGCATTAAGTGAGTGTAGGGTGTGAAGCCCCCTGCCTGTGGGGTGTAAAGAAAAAAAAAACTTTTAAACGGGTTTATATCACATTATCGAAATTACAAAATATATCAAACACCATAAGCTCGAACTTGGACATTCGAAATGTGATATCATCGAAAGCTCATAACAGCAAATTTTTTACCAGGGAAAAAATTTGCTGTTCCAAGAAACACACACACAACACAAGCACACCAAAAACTGTGTCTAATGTGGGGGGCTGTGCTCCCCACACCCCCCCTACTTAAATATACCAACTCCGAGATCGCACCACAGTGGAGGAAATAGCGAAGCCGCAGAACGGTCCACCAAATTCTTGCCCTGGGTAAGAATTCGATGTTCCACAGCTTCGATATTGTCAATATTCGCGGTTTCGGGTTTGATGAAATGCTGTTCGATGTTGTGCAGTTTCACGGTTATGATATACACCCTTTTAAACTATACTTTTGAATAAAGAAGCTGCTTAAAACTACATTGAGACACCATTTACTCTTATGTCACTTGCACTGATATCCTAACCCTGGAACTGCTGTTGTACTAACAGTGCCTCAGATAATTTCAGGGGATTGTAACAGTTTTATACATCAGTTATAAAAATGAAAATAAACTTTTAGTAGTCTTGAGCTGGCTCCATGTTGCAAAAGGAATAAGTCCTAAGTGTGACCCAGCTAGCTGAGGACTGAGTAGTGCATTAAGCACTAGACGAGCTGGTCAAGGCGTTGTGTGAGTTAGAGGTCGATAACTGCTCACCCATCCTGTAGAGAGGGCTGCTGTTCTACTCTTTTGCTACACCTTGGTGGGAGGCTGGGAAACTAGACTGGGGTAACACTTGGAATAACCCAGTACAAAGATGCCAGGCAGTGTGCTGTACTGTTTTGTGTAAGCATGCATGCATTAATGGCCCCAGTAGCCCTGTATCAACAGAGTGAAGGACACGGTAACCACAGAGGTAACTGGAAGATGGGGACTACTAGTAAAAATCACAGCTATCCTTCCTGGCTGCCAGGCTAGAGGCCCCACCACTGATAGTTCTTGCCCTAGCATTTGGGGGAGGGGGAGGTACAATAGGGAGTGAACAAGTGCTCAAATGAGAAAGGCTTAATGGTAGACTGGTACAAGGGGCAAAAAACATCTAGAATAAACCTTTTATGGCTTTCCATGCAGTAAATCCAAGAAAGAAATCTTACTCAACTGTCTGGTTTAGTTATTTGATACTGTTCTTTGGAGGGAATATTTGTACATTTTAGATATGTAAATATACTCACAAAGCCTTCTAAAGCATATTCCTGAAATCAGTTTAGTGAAATGAGCCATGTTCATATTGTTTGTATTTCAAAATCAGGATGTAAAAATAGCTGGTGATCCTATTCATTTTCTTTAGTGCTTTTTGATATTTCAGCTTTTGCTCAAAACACAATGTGTGTATAATCTCCCTACGTGATATCATAGATGAAGAACTTTAAGATGCTCTTTGTGTAATGTTTACTGGACAGAATCAGCATTGATCCATTTTTCAAGCTAGTTCATGTGGTGCTCTAAATATATTTATGTGAAGTGTGCATACATTACAAATCCTTGCATTTCTCTTGAGTACGTGTGTTTCTCCAAACATTTACTGATAGTAGTGGCTGTCTTACTGTAACATTTGGGTCATGTGAAAAAGAGTTTGCTAGGAAAATTTGAATGTTCAAAAAGAATGTTATGGGTTTCCTGCTGTTTTGCAGCTTTCTTCTACTATACATTAGTGTGTTTTATCAGATCCAAATGCCATTATGTAGTGTGCCCCAGAGAGACGCTATATTATGCATTAGCTGTTGTACATGCTGTGGTCATCCTTTACTTAAATCAGCATGATGTTCATAAGTGAAGAGAAGGAGAGAAGTTTTCTGTATAATAAAACTTTGTATGCTCTTTCTAGAGGCAAATCTTAAAATGGTTTGTTTTGGTGAGCTTACATTTTCATCTTGATGGTCTTACTTTCCAGGAGTAAGGGATGCCGAGATTTAAACAAGAGGCAAATCTCTCCTTAATAAAATGATCAGTGAGAATCTCTTTACTTCCAGTAGAACTTGTCACAACATATTATCCACCCCCCCCCCCCGAGTCTTATAGTTCTGTTGGATATGCACCTCAAACCACCACATCACACACACACACACACACACACACACACACACACACACACACACACACACACACACACACATACAGTTGGCACCAGTCTCAAAGAAACAATAGAATAACTCAGCTGTTGAATCTTTCCTTAAACATAAAAGCCCTTGTAATTGATGACTGTGACTAGATGTATTGACTGTTTCCTCAAAATATTGGATAAGGATGGGGTCGGTGTCTAGTCACCTTGAAGTTAAGATTGGGGATGTCGCTAAGCCCATTAAGCATTTGGAGGTTCGCATAATATCTTTAATTGTCCAGTTGTTTGTGTTAGAATCAGTGCCACTGGGCTCACCTCTACTGTAGTGATGCAGAGGTGTATGGCTGACTTTGTGGATGCAAATAACCCAGGCTGGTAAATCCTTTTGCATTTAGTGAGATCCGTCCTTCACTGAGAATGGCACCGAAATATATTGAAAAGGTTGTTAGCATTAACTATTGGCGTAGAGCATGGGGTTGGTTCAGAGGGATTCAATGCCTTTACATTTGAGAGGAAATGTGTGGGACCCAGACCTGCTTTCCAGAATGCATTGCACCTGTCATGACAAGGAGGTATGGTACTTAAGACTCCTTTCTTCCCTCAATGCCTTTTTTTAGGCAGGGGCAAATTATTGGGCATTCCAAGCCAAAATCCATAGGAGACAGTAAGTTGAAAGTGGAACTCTTAAATGTCTACAGCCAAAAAAAAGCTTCCTTAAGCCTTACCTTGCATTTGAGGGAATCAGAGTCTGTACTGTCACAAAGACATTGTTTAAAGACAACTACTCTTGTGACATAAAGCATTGACTGGCCCAGTCAGCATCTTGGGTGACTGATGGAGCAGCAGGGAGGGATGGGTGTTACCATCCCAGGGGGGAAAACTTGTGGGCATCTCCTTTATCGAACTTTGGCAGAGGCTGGAAATGGCATGTAGAGAAGGTGTGGTCTGAAGAAGGAAGAAGGTGGAGACATGGCTGAGCTGGTGCAGAGGCGGGGCAGTAAGCTGCATGTGTCCATTGCATGTCCACTGCTCAGACAGTACAACACGGATTGCAGAAGGGAAGGGGGAAATAAGAGATAGGCCAAAAATAAGAACCCCCAAATGGATGGTAGACAGCGTGCCCCCCTGGGTATCTTTGATGGCTCCAGAAAAATTGCAGGCATTGGACCATGGGTTAATTAGAGTGGCAGCAGATGCAGCAAAGACATGGGGCACTTGGATAATAGTTGGAATTAAAGAAAGGGGAGAAAACATGGCAATATAGCCATACTGGAGGCTAAGCTCTCTCAACTCAGTACTGGCAAAACCAGTCAGGAGGAGAAGGAAACCACACTCACTACAATTCTATTCTCACATAGACCTACCACGATAGCAAACCAAACACATAAAAACATACTTGGAGGCTCTAAATAAAAGTCTGCCTAAGCAGCAGAGACCTCCCAAGCAGACACCCAAGCAACTGCGACCCCAAAACAAAACACGTGCAACACACAGCTCACAAAGCCAGTGTGCCGAACAGTCACAGCCCTTAAGGCTAAACAACACACCTGATACACTTGTAATAGGTGACTCTGTCATTAGGCACACTGACGTCCCACTCACCAGGCTGAACAAGGAGAAGGTCACGGAGAGCTGCCTGTCAGGCGCTAGGATCCCCAACATAACACAAGCACTCAGGTCACTCCAAGGCAAGTACAAATATGACTCAGTCATTGTCCATGCTGGTGTGAATGACCTGAGACGTACCTCCCTGGACTTCATGAAAAGAGACATAGAGGAGCTCTCTGAGCATGTAGCCCAGGCCGGTATGACCCTGACCTTGAGTAGCATCTTAGCCTCACCAAGAATGATGCCACAATATGAAGACAAGATGATCAATTTCAACAATTGGCTTAAGTATTGGTGTCATTCAAAGGGGATCCAATGCCTGTCATCCTGGGATGACATGCTCGACAAGCCACGATGCCTCGCTAGGGATGGCTTGCACCTGTCACCCCTGGGCTTTCGGATATTGGCAAAGGCTCTTGCTACCCCCATAGTGCCTTTTTTAGGCAAGGCTCAAAAGACAAACCCACCTCCATAGGTATCACAAGGGATAAGAAACTAAGAGTAATGCTACTCAACGCCAGAAGTTTAAACCTCAAGATGCACGCACTCAAAACTCTCCTTAGCATGGAGAACATAGATATCTGTGCAGTAACAGAAACCTGGTTCAAGGCTCCTGAGAGCACCCCAGCACTACCAGGTTATACCTCATACCATGCTTTTCGGCTCCAAAACTTGGACCGAACCACAAAAGGAGGGGGAGTATCAATATTCACAAAGATACCCACACCTCCAGGTTGGTGGCACAGCACGAAGCATCAGAGACTATCCATGTGCAACTAACAGTGGGTACAACTGCCTTCCAGTTTATAGCCTGCTACAGACCACCCTCCCAAACCCAGGAACCACACTCGGCCTTCCTGAGAACACTGGAAAATATGAAGGTCTCTCCAAACACCATTATATTGGGCGACTTCAACTACCCAAACATAGACTGGGAGCATTACTCTAGCTCCAACACCCTAGCCCAAAGGTTCCTAGAATTTATAAACTCAAATGCTATGGAACAACTTGTTACCACTCCCACAAGCAGGGAAAACATACTGGACCTGATCATCACCAACATGGGGACTCTATGCTCCAGACCAGAAGTGTATCCCTCACTGGTAAGATCAGACCATAAACTAATCTCACTGGATAGTCACATCCCGACTCCACCCCCTGCCCTGAAAACCACAGTGAAAAACTTCTCTAAAGTAAATTTCACACTCTTCAAAACCGAGGTGGAATCCTTCAAAGCCCCCAGGCCTGTGGAAAATACGGCCCAGACCGCAGAATCCTTTATAAACGCATTCTATGAACACCTTCAGGAATGCATGGATCATGCAATCCCAAATAAAACCAAGACCCAATCCTCCAAAGGCAGATGTCCTGTCTGGTGGACCCCAGCCATAAACAAACTATACAATAGAAGGAGGAAGCTACTACATGATAGAGCAAAATCCCAAAAAGGGAAGGCATCTCTGATCAGTATTAGCAAAAAACTACGGGCACTCATAAAATCGTCTAAGGCCAGCTTCGAGAGAAAATTTGCACAGGACACTAAGGATAATCACAAGGCTTTCTTTAGTTATGTTAGGAACCTGGGTGGGAATTCCCAGATATGCTCAGAATTAGTCCAAAATGACAAAAAATACGCCAAACCCACAGACATTGCCAACATCCTTAGCTGACAGGTTCAGCGCAAACTTCTCCCCACCAAAAGGGCAAATATCTATCCCAGCAGAGTGCTGCCCCCCTGACATCTCAGATGCTCTGGTAAGAGCTGCCATCTCCAAAGCAAAAAACACAGCATCAATGAGACCAGATGGTGTCCCGGGCTGCATCCTACATGAACTCCAAGAAGAGCTAAACCCAAACATAAAACTACTGTTCAATCTCAGCCTCACTACAGGATATGTACCCAAAGAGTGGCATACAGCAACCGTGGTCCCTCTCCACAAAGGTGGTGCCTCAACGGATCCTGGAAACTATCACCCCATAAGCCTGACTAGGTTGGTCTGCAAAGCTATGGAAAGGATCATCATGGACCTCATAAATAAAGATATTGGGGACCTACAGACACTGGATCCTACCCAGTTCGGCTTTAAGGGCAGATCCTGCCTCTTAAACCTGGTTGATTTCTTTGAAACAGTCACCAAGACCATTGACGAGGGGAAGGTGGTCCACACAGCCTACCTGGACCTCGCAAAAGCCTTCGATACAATACCCCACTCGGGCATTATAGATAAGCTCACCAGCTTAAATATAAACCCCTATGTCACTAGATGGGTTGCAAACTGGCTCAAGGACAGAACCCACATGGTTAGAATTGCTGGAGCCATGTCAGACTCCAAACCAGTTACAAGTGGCATCCCACAAGGCTCAGTCCTGGGACCTCTCTTGTTCGGTATATATTTCTCGGAGGTACAGGCCAACACGGAAGGACTGTGGCTGACCAAGTTCGCAGATGACTGCAAACTGGGCACCATAATTGACTCTCCAGCCAACACAAGCATCCTCCAAAAGGGCCTCATAGAAACAGACAACTGGTGCCAGAGCCATGGCCTCAAGCTAAACGCCAAAAGTGTATAGTCATCCCTTTGGCAAAACAAAGTGCCCACAAATTACCACATAGGTGGTAATCCATTAAGTACAGAAGAAGTAATTAGGGACCTGGGGACCCAAGTTGATAGCAATCTCTCATTTGACAACCACGTGGCCAAAGTGGTTAGAAAAACATTTTATATAGCCCACCTAATCATGAAGGGATTCACATTTAGATCAGGGGAGGTCATCGTGCCTCTTTACTCATCCCTCATCAGGCCCATAATTGAGTACAATGCCCCTTTTGGGATGTACCTTACCAGACACCTGCAGCAACTGGAAAGACCCCAAAAGTACCTCACCAAGAGGATCAAAGGGCTCATACAGATGCCATATGCTGCCCGGTTAAAGAAACTCCAGCTCTACTCAGTGGCATACCGCCTGCTCAGTGGCGATCTGTGCCTGACGTATAAAGCCATGTCCAACCCAGAATTAATGGACATGCTGCACCTCAGAAAATCCAAATCCCATCAAGCTACGTGCTCGAGAGTCTTGAACCTCAGCACTGAAATGAATAGGACATGCTGGAGGGACAGATTCATAACCCAGAGGCTCCCTTCACTCTGGAATAAAATCCCAGTCCAGGTTAGGCAGAGTCCCTCATTGACTCTTTTCAAGAGGAATCTTGATGAGTGGATGGGAGATCGTAGGTTTACCCCGGGTATCACTTCTGTGTCACTGTTAGACAGAGGCACAGTATACTAACCTCGAAAAAGGGCATAGCAAAATTAATTTAAAATGGGTGGCGAAAGCCAAACACACTCTGGCTAGGCTTATAAATGCCCTAGGGCAGATAGCCCAGTATGAACCTATGAACCTATAAAGACATGGTTTAAAGACTCTGCCAACATTCCCCAAATAACTAGTTACAGCTCCTTCACTCAGTCTTTCCCACCAAGTAAGGATGCATAACCATTTTATAACTCAGTCCTTCAGCAGTTGGATTATAGAAGCAAAGTATAGACTTGAATTACACCTCACCCAGATTGCAGCTAGTGGCACAAACTACAATTTTCTGATGTCTATCCCTCACACACCACTTCAACAACATGATCACTTCCTTGATAAACTTGTAACCCTCCCCATAATGGAAAAAACTTTTCTACATGGAAACCAATCCTGCCACTGACGTAGAGAATTGTTCCTCAATAAACAGTTGGAAATAAAAACTATCAAACTTCATAACCTTCATTAATTTCAGACAGATTGTAAAAAAATGCCAACAGGAGTGGAAAAAAAACACAATTGGGTATCATTCTGACAAACTTCCCTGCCAGCTGTGCTAAGCTAATTTTTGCCCCACCCCTTTTTGCTTTGACTGCAGTGGTATGACATTCCTCATATGCATAGGATTTCATATGCCAGTTCTGGTGCTCTAAACTATCACCTTGTGTCAGGCAACTGTGACTGTATATTAGATCCCCTCCGCATACAACTTATTGGTGAATTGCTCTTGGTTCTCTACATCGCTTTAAGTAACTGCACTGATAGTCATCCCAGTGAGATGTAAATGCAGTGCAAAATTCTGTAATAAACAGTTAAAAATCATACAGTTATTAATTCAAAAGGAAAAGTGTATACAAAGCATTCAAACTTCACTAATCCCAGTGCAACAAGGCAAAAGTCAACTGAATCCAAAAAGAAATTCTCAAAACAGTCAAATGATGCAGTGCTTTATTAGAGTTAAAACTTTGTGTTAAGATAGGTGGCAATAATAAGGCCTTCTACAACTACATCTGAAAAATGAAGGGGAAGAAGCAAGAATGTTGAATTCCGGAACAAAATCCTTTTACCATAACAGAACCAACAGATATAGCTAGCACACAGATCTGCAGCAAATTTCAGTCCACAAAGGGGAATCCCTTTCCATTCTTTACATTTTGAACAATGCGTGAGAAGGTCATTGAAAAACCAGTCAGTAAAAACAAAATGAAAACTCCAGCAGAGCTAGAACTTCCACTGAGTGACCTCCCACTGAGTGACCTCCCAAACCTCTTGTATCAGAGACACATGGGATATATGCAAATGATCCTTATGAACATCAGGTGTTTCAGCTAATTGGCGATTCTGAATGCCCATGACTTGTTTTGTCGTTTTACTGGACAATTTCAGGCCAATAAAGCCAAACCCCACTAGCTGTGGATATGCATAAACAAGGGCATTCAGAATCGCCAATTAGCTGAAACACTTTCTGGTTGGCTTGTGGCTAAGCAGGTATCCCATAGTGTACCAGTACAAACCCCAGATCTCATTTGCCTCATCGACGAGTTCGGTTGTGCTTCTCTTGGCTCTGGCTAAGTGTTAAAATTCTTCTATTTAAATTTTGTATTACAGTTATTACAGTGTTGCAAGGTGATATTATCTTAGGCAGTAGTGTTGTTTGCCCTTTTTGGTGCATTCTTAGCTTAAACTTGTTATTAGTTTGGTATCCTGTGTGCCATTTTAGAGTTCCAAGTTAGAGGACCTAGTCCTCGTGGTACTTCTTTCTGTACGGCTAGGCCCGTTTTAGTTACAGGACCTAAAAATTGTTACCACATAGAGTTATTTACAGTTTTCTGTGTGCACATGCGTTTTCTGGTCTGTTTAAATTAGAACACCTAATTTCTGTTGCATCGGGCTAGGCCCGTTTAAGTTAGAGGACCTAGTCCTTGTGGTACTTTCTTCTGTAGGCCCAAGCCCGTTTTAGTTAGAGGACCTAGTCCTATTCCCTCATTCTTCTTCTTCTTCCTTTCGTGTGTGTGTGTGTGTGTGTGTGTGTGTGTGTGTGTGTGTGTGTGTGTGTGTGTGTGTGTGTGTGTGTGTGTGTGTGTGTGAAATGTCTAAAGAGAGTAAGGAGCACAAACCTTTGGGTTTTAAGAAGTGCATGAAATGCTCCCAAAAGATGTCTTTAACAGATGGCCACAGTAGCTGTGTCTACTGTTTAGGGGCCATCCACCTGCAGGAATCATGCTTGTTCTGCCATGCTTTCTCTCCTAGGGTGTTACAGGAGAGAAAGAACAAGCTTATACTCAAGGGACTACTAAAACCATCTTTTGAGGAAGTTCTATCCAGTTTTTCTGCTTCCTCCAAGTCTGGCAAATCTAAGTCTTCAAAAAGGCCTTCTCTGGCACCGGCTGGTGTCTCGGAGCCGCCTTCTAAACAGTCAGAATCTGCCTCCTCGACTCCACTGCCTTCAGAGCCGAAGGAGAGCACTATTGTGGTGTCCGAGTCGGTTCCAGGTGTTTCGGAGCCGATCTCTGAACCGATTGACTCAGCAATTGAATCTGCTTCTCGGAGCCGGTCTGTAGATTCCCTACAGGTTTTTGTGTTACTAAAGTCTCCAGTGCCCCCTAGATCAATGTCCCCTACTGTGTCTTCCAGATCTTCCAGGAGCCTTTCTGAAGAAGATGTTGAGAGGGTAGTGTTGAGACTCCTGACCAAAATTATTGTTGGCTCCGACCCAGTCGGCTCCGTAGCCACTTGATCCATCTTTGCCCTTGTCTGCTATTCCTCCTCTGAGCCATGTTGGCTCTTCGGAGCCGGAGTGCTTGGTGCCACCGGAGGCACTATCGGTTCCAGCTCCCTTTGTCGCTGCTTTGGAGCCGGGTTCGGCTCCAACACGCTCGGTGCCGTCCGTCGTGTCCAGGGGCCGAAGCTCTTCTGTCGGTGCTGACAGGGTGGGTTGGAATTGATGTTCTTTGGTTCCAAACCTTCTTCTCGGTGCGTCAGCCAGGGTGAGCTTGGACCCTGCATCTATCTCGGAGCTGACGTCTCTGGCTCTGACGTCAACCTTTGTCTCTTCGGAGCGGGGGAGGTCTTCGGAGCCAGAGAGGTCGGCGTTTGAGATGATGAGGAGTGTGCTGCCTCATTCTCCAGCCCCTACCAGTGGTGCCAGCACTCTTCCCCCGAGAGCACCCACTTTGGTCTCAGCCCCTACTCTCTCCAGAGACAGCAGAGACCCTCAACCTCTGGAGCCATTGGCTGGTGACCCCCACTCTTCCAAGGCTTCCCCGGAATCCCCTTTCGAGGAGCCTCCCCAGAAGAGACTATATAAGAGGAAGCATGTTGACTCCCAGGATGAGTCCTTGACATCGGACACTGATCTTGAGGCATTGGAAGGGTCCCCCAAGTCATCCTCTGATGTCTCCTTCGTGGACATCTTGGAGATTCTTAAGCAGAGATGCGACTGGCCCACTGTCAACCCTTCTGATGAGGAGTCGGTGTGCCTGAAGGCTTTTGGGTCTCAACCTTTTGCCTCTTGGGTGTCTCCACCTTTTGACAAACTGATGGATCTAGTTAGTCGAAAGGTGTGGGATACTCCTGATGCCGTGAAGCCAGTCCCCAGGAGATCCAATTAGTTTCTGTGTGCCCCTCCTGGTAAAGAGTTTTTGTCTAAGGGCGTTCCCGTAGAAGCCATGGTGGTTGCGGCGGCCATAAAGAAGGAGCTGGTTGAGACTTCTTCCTCTGTTCATCCGCCAAATAAGGATTCTCGACAGATTTGGGAAGCGTATCTTTAGTTCAGTGGCATTTACCCTTGACCGTTGAACTATCTCACTCACTTCACAAGATTACAGAGGGATCTCCTCAAGGAGTTAGGAGATTCTATACAAGGTGCGTGTACTGAGGGAGTCCCTGACAAGATCTCTGCTCAGTTGTCCACCTTAAATTCTATAGTTAACTCCTCCATGCAGCTTATCTCCTATGCGATTGATGGAGCAAGTAAAGCAGCGGGTTCAGGAGTTGCCCTGAGGCGTCACTCCTGGATGCGCTTGTGTAATTTTGCGGAACCGTTCAAGTCTACTTTCACCAACTCCCCATTTGATGGTTCCTCATTGTTTGGTTTCAAGGTGAAGGACACACTTACTCGGTGTGAGCAAGAAGGAAAGACGCTTTCTGCCATGGGAGTATGTTTTACTGTTCCCTGTCGACCATACCCCAAAGGTCAAAGGGGTGGTAAAATGTGGTTCAAAAAGTCCTAGAGGGTCTTTCCGGACACACAGGGTGAATCCTCCTTCAGAGGCAGAGGAGGTGGAGGAAATGGGGGACGTCGCCCTAGAGGTAGGAGCGGTCCACAATACCAGCAAGGCCGTGATTCCTTTCAGGGACGGCCTTATCAGCGCTCCTGATGTGAGGCCCGACTGTGTTTCTCTGAGTCCAGTTGGGGGTCACATTTCTTTGTATCCAGAAGCCTGGCTAAATATCACTCAAGACAAGTGGGTACAAAGAGTTGTTACCAGAGGCTATATCATACCCTTTTCCCTTCCACCATTTGTTCCCAAGAAGATCCCAGATGTACCACCCAATTACAGGGATCAGGCAACTGTGGAGATCAACAAGTTGCTTTTAAAGTCATCCAGTCCGTCCCAGCAGACCAGATAGGATCCGGAGCTTACTCCAGGATGTTCATCATGTTTCACTGTTGCAGTCATTACACTTGGGTTATCCTGCTGGCAGGCTAACCGCAGTTGGCCTGAATTCCAAAGTCCTGGTCCGGCGTCAGTTGCTGTCGCCTCCTCCCTGACGTTAGTGCGCCAGGGGTATATAAGATGCAGCCGACTCCATTTTCTTCAGTCTTTCTTGCCACGCGGTGCCCGAAGCAAAAGCAGTTCGCAAGTGCTGGCCGTCCGACTCCTGAGATTTTCGTGTTCGAATTTCAGATCCAGTCTTCAATTAAAGCTAAGTACCCCATTGCGGAAACATTTTTTTCTTGCTCCAGACCGATGTCAGAAAAAGTTAATAATTGTATTTCTTGTGGGAAGCAAATACCTCATAAGGACTTCCATTCTTATTGTATTCCTTGCGTAGGCCCTGATCACGATGTTGCTAATTGCAGGTTTTGTGCTAGATTTAACCAACGCACTATTAAGCGTCGGTACGATTTCGCATTTCACTACTTTGGCCGAAGATTTAATTACACGATGTCGTCGGATAGCCATCCGACTACCGCAATTCACAAGACACGCAAGAAAAAGGACAGGCATCCGAGGTCCAAAACTGACGACGAGGCTTCTTCTAAGCCAGTCGCCGGTTCTCAGTGAGGCGCTTTTGCAGCCCCTGATGCCCACTACCTCAGAGCCGCAGGCTGCTTCCGACTCCCACGTGGAGCCGACTAGGCCGCTGGAAACTCAAGGTATTGGACACTTGGAAAATATTTCCTCAGATGGGTCCAGAGCCGCTGAGCAGGCATCGGCTTCTGAGGGTGTTTTCAGGCCTAAACAATTATATGTAAAACCGACTTCAGCTTCAAAGGCAAAGACTAAACCACCACTAAAGACAAAGAAACAAGTACAGCAATCCCATGGACAGGCCTCCATGCCTAAAAAACAGGTGCTCAAAATGGCCGAAGACCTAATTACTTTGATCAGGGGTTCCCATCCCCCTTCTGATAAGAGGCCTAGGCAAGAGACAGAATATGAATCTTCAGATCAGGTTTCCATTTCCTCTGACTCCTCTGAACAAGAATACTCCCTTCCTCCCTATGAGGATTCTGATGCTGAAGAATCTATCCCTTCAGTCTCTCCTCCTGAGGATTACTCTTTTGGGGAAAACCTGCATACCATGAGGGAGCACTTCCACTGGGAGAGCCAAGATTATTCAGAATCTAAGAAAAGGCTCAGGGACTTTCTTTTGCTTCCTCAGCACAGGCCCCTTGCTATTCCTCCTGTTTTAGACATAGTAGATGATGTATTTGCAGAGTCCGGCCTGTCTCCTGACTCTTTACCTCCAGCTTCTGTTAAGCCAGACAGATACTACAGGGTTCCAGATTCTCATAAATTCCTATTTAAAAACCCTGCTGCTGACCCAGAAACTATCTCTCAGGGTCCCAAAGGGGTCAAGGCTTCCACTGCAAAAAACCCTATCCCCTCTGATAGGGATTCAAGGGCTCTGGACAGATGGGGGAAAAAGATTTACACTTCTTCTACCTTGGCTGTAAGAGCTTTAAATTGTCAGTTTCATATGCTTAAATATCAGCAATACTTAATGTCACTGGTTAAACAGAAAATGTCAACAAATTCTTAATGTACAGAAAACAAAGAAGTGCAGGAGTTGTTGCATGCAGCTGAACAAGTAGGAAAGCATACTTTGCAATGTGGTTTTGATTCTCTGGAGGCCTTCTGCAGGGCAGCTGTTACAGGTTCTGTCATTAGGAGACATGCTTGGTTAAAGGAACAGAATCTGCCAGATCATGGTAAAGCTAAGCTATTAGATGCTCCATTACAGCATGATACTTTGTTTTGTGTTAAAGCAGAAGAGGTGTTGAAGAAAATGGAGGACAAAGCAAAATCTATGCAAACAGTCAAGGATTTCTTACAGGTACAGCCACCCAGATTTAGCAGGTACTGGCCTGCAAAGAATTGGTCCTTCCCAGTGTCAGACAGGCCACAAAGAGGCAGATACAGACACCCTAGAGGCAGATCACAGCCCCAAGACTCATACAGGCCTAAACAATGGGGTGCTTCTACCTCCAAAAGCGGTGAAGACAAATCACAGCCATACAGGAAACAGTCCCAATGACTTTCCTCTGCCAGCACCAAGCACTTATCATTTGGCAGCCCCCTTAGGGGGAAAACTAGCACTTTTTTCACAAAATTAGCACATGATTACCCAGGCCAAATGGGTCTTGAATATAGTGTCACAGGGCTACAGGTTCCACTTTTACACCCTGCCAAGGGCAAAAGGTATGCCAGACCTGCCACACAATCAATGGGCAGAGGCACAAAAACAAGTTTCATCCCTCATGGACATGAGGGCCATTCAGCGAGTACCACTTCAAAAGCAGGGTCAAGGATTTTACTCAAGACTTTTCCTGGTACCCAGAAAGAACAAAGCCTGGAGACCAATACTGGACCTGTCTATTCTAAACACATTTCTGGACATTCCAAAATTCAAAATGTTGTCTTTGCAGCAGCTTCTGCCCATGCTGGGCAAGAAGGCTTGGCTGGTAACTCTGGACCTGAAAGAGGCATACCTGCATGTCCCAATTAGACAATCTTGTAGAAGATACCTCAGATTCACAGCTGGCTCAATGCACTACCAATTCTCTGCACTGCCCTTTGGCTTATCTACTGCGCCCAGGGTCTTCACAAAATGCCTGGCACCAGTAATTGCATTCTGCAGACAAAGAGGAATTCAAATATACTCTTACTTGGACGACTGCCTTATTCAAGCAGAGAACAAGGACATTCTACTAAAGCATCTGGCGTTTGTAAAAAGATTACTAATTTGCCTAGGGTACACAGTAAACGAAAAGAAATCAAAACTAGTACCCTCTCAAGAGATAATATTCCTGGGTGCAAGCTTAAATACAACTGCCCAGATGGCTCATCTCACGCCAGACAAACAAAGGCAACTGACTTCTTACTTCAAAATTTTGGCAACAAAGACCCAGTTATCTGTAATAAAAATTCTGCAGGCTCTGGGTTTCACGGCATCTTGCATTCTACTAATTCCATATGCAAGACTGCATATGAGGAAACTACAATGGTATCTAAAAAGTGTTTGGACTCAACATTGCCACAGCCTGGAAATATTAATTACTCTCATCCCCTGCCTGCAACAGGAGTTTTGATGGTGGGCACAGGCCTGTCACCACAACAAGGGACAGCCATTTACTTCACCCACAGCCAGGCAAACTTTAACAACAGATGCATCAGATTATGCCTGGGGGACCCACATGGCAGGAAAATGTATTCAGGGCACATGGTCCACAAGCCAAATGCATCTTCATATCAATCAAAAAGAGATGCTAGCTGTTCAGAATGCCTTGACAGCTTTCAAGGATCTACTTCATCTAGGACAATTGCTGATAAAGACAGACAATACTACAGCCATGTGGTACATAAACAAGCAGGGAGGCACACATTCCTACTCCCTCTGCAGACAAGCCATGACTTTGTAGGACACAGCATTGACTTATCAAGTTCACCTGCAAGCACAATTCCTGACAGGAAAGATAAATACACTGGCAGACGAACTAAGCAGAAACCTCATGGATCCCCACGAGTGGAAACTGGATCTACAAGTCTTCAGCGTGATAACAAGGAAATGGGGATGCCCAGACATAGATCTATTTGCCTCCCCTGACAACTGCCAACTACAGAGATTCTGCACAAGGACTTATCACAAGCAAGCATGGAAAGTGAATGTCCTATCCTTCAGCTGGAAAACCCTAACAGTATATGCCTTTCCTCTTCTGCCTCTCCTCCCCAAGGTACTCCTAAAGGTCAAACAAGAGAAGCCAAATATGATACTGATTGCCCCAGACTGGCCCCGCCAGCACTGGTACCCAATCCTAAAGAGTTTGTCTCAAGGTCCAGCCTGGACATTACCTCAAATTCCTCACTTACTGACCCAACAAAACAATCAGATCCTGCACAGCCAACTCAGGACCTTAAATCTGGCAGCATGGCCAATAATGTAGCCATTCAGAACACTCCTCTCTCTAAAGCAGTGATGGATGTTATTTTGGAGGCCAGGAGGCCCAGTACCAGAAAATCTTATGCAGAAAAATGGAAGAGATTCTGTGCTTGGAACCAGGCACAAGGATTTCACACGTTTTGTTCCAAATATTCCTCAGATGTTGCAATACTTAACTGAGATGCTGGACAAAGGCCTATCCTCTTCATCAATTAAGATCCATGCCTCTGCCATTTCAGCCCATTACAATACGGAACCGCCAATTTTTTTCTCATCCATTACTAAAGCAGTACCTCAGAGGGGCCAAAAACATAAGACCTCCAAGGAGAGCACCAAAACCTGCATGGGACCTCAATTATGTCTTGGAAAAAACTCACACTGCCTCCTTTTGAGCCAGCCTCAACAGCTGATATAAAATTCTTATCCTGGAAAACAGTTCTTCTCCTAGCAATAACCTCTGCAAGACGAGTCTCAGAGTTACAGGCACTCATGGCTGTGGAACCTTTTATCATTTTCCATCCAGACAGGGTTTCTCTGAGGACAAAATCTACATTTATGCCTAAGGTGGTGTCCAGTGTGGCCCTTAACCAGACCATTCATTTTCCTACCTTTTATCCAAACCCACAGAATAAGGGTGAGAGACTTCTGCTTTCTTTGGACATACACAGACAGTTATGCTTCTACTTGGACAGAACTAAAGCTTTCAGAAAGTCTGAGCAACTCTTAGTGGCATATGCTGCAGGATCACAAGGAAAGGCCATCTCAAAGCAGACTATTTCAAAATGGATAGGCCATTGCATTCATTTCTGCTATTCACAACATGGCAAATCAGTGCCTAAGGGCATTAGGCCACATTCAACCAGAGCAGCAGCCACTTCAGCAGCCTTCCTCAGAGGAGTACCAACCAAAGACATCTTAGAGGCTGCAACTTGGTTCAGTGCACACTTTTACAAAGCACTACCACTTACCTCTCTACTCTAAATCCAGAGCAGGCTTTGCCACTGCAGTTCTGCAGGGCCTCATAATCCTCCTAATGCTATTTAGACCCAGCCACCCAACCTCAGCTTTGGGATTCAACCTAAGTGTAATGACTGCAACAGTGAAACATGATGAACATAGTACAGTTGCGTACCTACCATAAATGTAGATGTTCGAGTGTATTCACTGTTGCAGTCCAGGTTACCCACCCACCATCCCCCTTTCCTTGCTGGAACTTATCTGTACTTCTCTGTTCTATACAACCTATATGGTGTATTTGCTTGTAGATGAAGGAAATGTTTACTTTACTGCATGCATATTTATTGGCATAATTTTTAGCCTACCCTTTTGGGGGCACCTGACATCTGGGGCAAGAAAAACTGAAGAAAATGGCATCAGCTGCATCTTATATACCCCTGGCGCACTGATGTCAGGGAGGAGGTGACAGCAACCAACGCCGGACCAGGACTTTGGAATTCAGACCAACTGCAGGTAGCCTGCCAGCAGGATAACCCAAGTGTAATGACTGCGACAGTGAATACACTCGAACATCTACATTTATGGTAGGTACACAACTGTACTTTCTTTTTAGTACCAAAACGAACCGGAGATTGGAGGCCAGTATTGGACCTCAGCAGGTTAAACAAATCCATGAAGAAGGACAAGTTTCAAATGGTAACTCTGCAGTTGATACTCCCGTTGTTAGGGAAAGACTATTGGATGTGCTGTCTAGATGTCCAAGACACCTACTACCATATAAAAATGGACAAGGCGTCATCTACGCTTTTGGCTGGGGAGCCAATCATATCAGTTTCGTGCTATGCCCTTTAGTCTCACCACAGCCCCCAGGGTGTTCACCAAATGCATGGCAGTAGTGCCAGCTTACCTGAGATGTCAAGGATTCCAGGTGTTTCCGTATTTGGACAACTGGATCCTGACCGCCCCCACCAGGCATCTACTCCACCAAAACAGAGACGCCACTATTCAACTTTGTGCTCAGTTAGGGATCTCCATAAATTGGGAAAAAATCTGCATTATTGCCCTCTCAATCTGTGATTTTTATAGGCGCAGAGGTAGACACAGTGAACATGATAGCTCGTCTCCCCGCTGACACGGCACAAAACTTAATCTTTCAAATTCAACATCGTCTTCCGTTGCGGACGGTCAAAGCGAAGTGGGTTCTTCAGCTCCTTGGGACTATGGCTTCCACCATTCTGTTAGTACCATTAGCCAGGTTGCACATGAGAATTCTTCAGTGGCTTCTGTCTTCCCAATAGTCCTTCCAATATCTCCTGCTGAGTCATCCTATACTGCTGATGGAATCATGCAAGCAGGACCTTCTTTGGTGGATAGCTCCCAACCAGTTGATCACGGGCGCCCCCTTTGTTCATGCCCAACCTGTTGCCACTGTGACCACGGATGCCTCCCAGATCTGGTGGGGGGGGCATTATCTCGGCAGGACTGTCCAAGGCACATAGCAAGGACACGAGGCTCACCTGCATATCAGTGTTCTGGAGATGAGGGTGGTGCTGTTGGCATTGCAAGCACTTCAAGACCTTCTTCCTCTCAGGACTATTGTGATAAAATCAGACAGAATGTCAGTAGTTTGGTATATCAACAAACAGGGCGGTACCAGATCTTACCCACTCAGTGGAGAGGCCATGCGAGTTTGAGAATGTGCAATTTCTTCCCAGCGCTTTCTGGTTGCAACGCACATTCCAGGGACGAACAACGTGATAGCCAACAAGCTCAGCCAGGCGATCCTGCTGCCTCACAAGTGGTCTCTGAAACAGGAAACAGCAGAACAGATTTTCCACAAATGGGGATAGCCTTGCTGCGACCTCTTTGCCAACCCACTCAATACCAAATGCAGCAGCTATTTTTCCCTCATTCCCCCTCTGGGGGAGACACCCAGAGACACTCTGGCTCACGATTGGCCCATGGGACTTCTGTATGCTTTTCCTCCATTTCCTCTCATTTCCAAAGTGATTCCGAAAGCCAGTCGGCTGGGAAGCAAGTTGATCCTCATTGCTCCTTACTGGCCTCACCAGGTCTGTTTCCCTTTTCTCGAGTCTCTTCTCCTGGACGATTCTTGGATCCTGGACCCAGCTCCAGATCTGTTGACTCGCATGTCAGATTTGCTACATCCCTCAATCTACACCCTCAGGTTGACAGCATGGCTGCTCCAGTTCCATCCCTAGTCAGGCTTCATGATGTATCATCCTCAGTATCACATGTTCTTATGTCCTCTCATAAACCTTCAACTAGGAGGCTGTATGGCAGTAAATGGAAAATATTTTCTATTTGGGCACAGAAAATGAATGTAGATCCCTACACTGCTTCTATCCCTGTGATTTTGGAATTTCTCTCTGAGCTTTTTTCAACAAGGAGCTGCCGCTGCCATTATCAGAGTCCAATTGGCTGCGATTTCTCATTTTCACTTAGGGTTTCCAGATAACAATTTAATGTCTCATAAGCTTTGCAAGACCTTTTTGAAAGGAATCACTCTTTTGAGACCACCACTGCAAGAACCTGTGGCTTTTTGGGATTTAAATTTTGTGTCCAAACTGGCTTCTTCCCCGTTTGAACCTTCACACTCATCTTCATTGAAATTTTTTTCTTGGAAGACTTTATTTTTGGTAGCTATTATGTCTGCTAGACTGGTATCGGAGCTACAAGCCTTGTCTGTTAAGCCACGTTATTTGATCTTTCACAAGGACAGGGTGTTACTGCGTACTAATCCCTCCTTTTTCCCCTGCTACCTTAAATCAATCCATAGAACTCCGAGTTTTCTTCCCTAATCACTGTAATGCAGCTGAATACTGTTTTCATCAGCTGGACGTTCATAGACAACTACGTTTTTATTTACAGCGGACCAAGGAATTTAGGAAATCAGATCAACTGCTCATTTCCTTTCCGACTCCAGATAGGGCTTACCAGTTTTGAAAGTGACACTATCTAACTGGATTTCCAGTTGCATAGCCTTTATCTACAGTTCGGAGGGCAGACCTTTACCCTGCTAGGATCAAGGCTCATTCTACCAAGTCGCTGTCTACCTCTGCAGCCTTTCAAGCCAGGGTCCCACTTGATAATATTAGTACTCAAAATGAAGCGCTGTACAATGATGGCCAATGAAGTACGATTCTCTTGAGAAATAGGTAACTTAATTAAATGATATAAAACTTGTAAAAGTGCAGCATATATATAAAAATGTGCATGAATTTTCAATGCTTCAATTAAATGCACTTACAAGATATCCATGCTGTGAATGCAGTTACACTGTGGCGAAATGATGGTTTCAAGGTGTCCAATCTTTCAAGTCTGATATACATAGTATCCACACTGAAGATGTAGTAGCTGCTGTAAACTGTAGCAAACTGTAATTATAACCTAACCAATCAAACAGTAGCTTCTGGCTTTAGTGGCAGTTAAAATCCTTTTATTGTAGAAAAAATTATTAAAATCTTCATGTTGAGTTAAAATCTTGATATAGAATAAAACAGTCCCTCTGTATTCCAAACGATAAGCACTTTCGGTATCTTCAGGTTGTAGGGTGCATTCAAGCAGCTGATTGACAGCGTGATGATTGGATGATTCTTCCAACAGTAAAGGAAGTAAGAACTATAAAAAGGAACTTCCAGTCCCAATCTCTACGATCTGAAGAAGATACCGAAAGCGCTTATCGTTTGGAATACAGGGGGACTGTTTTATTCTATATCAGGATTTTAACTAAACATGAAGATTTTAATAATTTTTTCTACAATAAAAGGATTTTAACTGCCACTAAAGCCAGAAGCTCCTATTTGAACTGTTTGCACTGTTTGATTGGTTAAGTTATAATTACAATTAGCTACAGTTTACAGCAGCTACTACATCTTCAGTGTGGATACTTTATATATCAGACTTGAAAGATTGGACACCTTGAAGCCATCATTTTGCCACAGTGTAACTGCATTCACAGTGTGGATATCTTATAAGTGCATTTAATTGAAGCATTGGAAATTTATAGGTTCATAGGTTGGTACTGGGCTATCTGCCCGAAGGCATATATTAGCCCAGCCACGTTGTGCGGTATTCACCGCCCCTTTAGTAGTTCCCTAGACCCTTGTACTAGCAGCTAGTACCCTTGGCCCCTATCTAGTAGTGCTGTTGGTGTTTTATATATATGCTGCTCTTTTACAAGTTTTACATCATTTAATTATGTTACCTATTTCTCAAAAGAATCGTACTTCATTGGCCATCATTGTACAGCGCTTCATTTTGAGTACTGTTTTTACTTGTTACTGATAGCTGTACTTTAGCATTAGGAGGTACGCTCATTACATACATTTGATAATATTTGTGCAGCAGCTACATGGGCTAACCCTCACACTTTTATTACACATTACAAATTGGATTTAGCTTTCAGGGGTAGAGCATCCCTAGGTTCCACGGTGCTTAGGAGTATTTTCCAGTGAGCCACCCAAGAATAAGGGGCTAGGGACACTGTCCCATATGTAAAAATGAAGGTGAGATTGGACTACCTAACATAAAGAAGTTATGAACTCACCATAACGTTCCATGTTGGTAGTCCATCTCACCCTTCATTTTTACCAACCCACTCTCCTACCCCCATCCTGGAAGATCTGGAGATAACAATAATAATAATTTGGTTATCTTTGGCTGGAGACCCTTTAGTATTGGTTTGTCTATTATGGGTTTTTTCTTCTAGTGAGCAGCAAACAAGATCTGGGGTTTGTACTGGTGCACTGTGGGATACCTGCTTAGCCACGAGCCAACCAGAGGTCTTCGAGCTTGTAAATCAGCTGAGTCGGAGCCGAGGATCAGCTCCGAACCCATATGTAAAAATGAAGGGTGAGATGGACTACCAACATGGAACGTTATGGTGAGTACATAACTTCTTTTTTTTACTGATTGGTTTTTCAGTGACCTTCTCGCTCATTGTTTTAGTTTGTTGTTTGGGATGTTTTTGCAGTGACCCTAATGATAATGGATATAACAGCCCTGTGTTTCTAATGCTTAGTCAAACACTCTTCTTGTGCTGCAAACCAAACACTGGAACACCAGAGAAAAACGCCAACCAAAATATTTGAGCGTAAAAACCTTTACTTAACACTTTCGTCGAAAGACTTCTTTAGAATACATTCATGCAAGTTTATCACAAGCTTAAATACAAATACGTCATGCCCCGCCCATCTTAATTATGTATTAATAAAACAAAGTAATTACAGAACAATAATCTACTCCAGTGTGCTTACTAGGTTAAAGTAATTTAACTCTGCAACTAAACCAATGCTTAATATTATTAAACAAACTATATATACTCTCAGCTATAAATAACATACATTTAATACAATAATACAATATATATATATATATATATATATATATATATGTAAATAAATATTTTATTTGATCAAAAAATAAAAAATTAAAAATAAAATGTGTAAACTTCAATACTTTACTACATATAAAATTAGATGTTAGTTGCCTTCTGTTAACAAACATTTGATATTAATAAATTCATTTAGACCAGGGAACCTATCTGCATCTAATCTAAGCTGCCACAATGATTCTTTTCTTTCAACTTTATTTTTGATATTACCACCTCTAAGGTCTTTATCAACTTGTTCTAAACCACTAAACATAATTTTTTTATATAAACTACAGGTGGTAGAATGTTTAAATAAAGCATTCTTATCGTCTTTAGTTCTTATAGCATAATAGTGTTCCCTTATTCTTGTACAAAGCTTCCTAGTAGTCATACCTACATAAAATGCAGTGCAACCTGAACATGATGCAATATAAACTATGTTAGATGAATTACAATTAAATCTTCCTTTTATACTAATAGTTCTGTCCAAGTGAAGCAAATGAATAAAAGGACCTTCCTGAATGTACCTACACATATTACAACTAAAACATTTGAACATGCCATTAGTTTTGTTTGATATAGGTGCAATTATCAAATTTTCATTTTTTTCTAACAAGTTCTTGATAGTGTTAAATTTTTTTGCAACAAAACTAGGTGCATTGCCTAAGGTACTAACCAAATCATTATTACCAAGAATAATATTCCAGTTGTTTCTAATCATTGTTTTAATATGATTACTATCAATAGACATGTCAGTTGTACATCTAGGGATGTATGGTGTCATAATTAAAATAATATTACTATCTTGTTGAACTGTCAAAGTTTGCCCCTGTAAGCTGAATATCAAAATAGGTGAAAATACAGTTTTCCTTCTGTTAATAATGTCAACACAGATTTCCTGCAATAGTGCCTCAGGATAACCTCTTTCAAAAAATAAATTAGTAATGAAATCAATTTCTTCCAAAAACAATTCATTATTCGTTGTCATCCGGGACACTGTTATAAATTGACCTTTAGGAATGTTTCTCTTAATATGCATGGGATGATTACTACAAAAATGCAAGTAGTTATTAACATAGGTGTTCTTCCTATAAATTCTACTTGTAAATAGTTTAGTGTCAAAATCCCATTCCAACAATACATCTAAGTAGTTAACTCTGTTACCAAAACCACTAAGTGTAAATTTAAGAAACTCACAGTTACTATTTAGCTCTGCCAAAATTGTTTTGTGATTATTTGCAGAACCTTTAACAATGAAAAACAGATCATCTATATAATAAAATATCAGAAAAAGAGATAATGGAGGGTAGGATTTCTTTTTCACACCATCCCATTACCAATCCAGCAAATGATGGAGCTACTGTAGCACCCATTGCCACCCCTTTAAGCTGTTTATAAGTCTTTCTGTTGAAAACAAAAAAATTGTTATCCAACCAAAGTTCCATTAGGGAATAACAGGTGCTAACAGTAGAATTCCCCCAAGCAGTGTATTTGGTCAGGAAATTCCATACAAATTGTAAACCTTTTTCTTGCGAGATACAGGTATACAGGGAAATTACATCCACAGTTAAGATGAAAAATTCTCCCTGAATAAACCACTCTACGTTTTTATTCTTTGTCCAGAATGACCTAATACTGTCTAAAAGGGACCAAGAGTCCTTAATAAAAGAAGGTAAATTCTGAACGAAAGGGTTCAAAACTTTGTCCAAATACAAAGATAATCCCTCCGTGACACACCCTGATGATGCCACAGTGGGTCTAAAGGGAGGATGGTTTACATCTTTGTGGATTTTAGGTATACCGAATAGTATACCTAACCTGGGTTTTTCCATTACCAAAAATTCATAAATATCACTTGTAATTTCCCCATACATCAAATGGTCGTATAAAACATATTTAACAAAATTATAACTTCTATTAGTATAGTCACCATTTACTTCCATATATTCATCCTCATTATTTAGTTTTGTTCCATTGCCATGATATAATTCTCTGTATTCATCACCACTAAACCACCTGCTTTGTCGGCTTTCATAAATCTAGCATTACTAATTTGCTGTAAATCATAAAGGGCTTTCTTTTCCTCATTATTCAAGTTAAAATAGCATTCAATAGGTTTACGTTTTAACAATTCCCTAATATCATTATTACATAAAGACTCAAATATTTTCAAAATACTGTGCAAGGCAGGATTAAATGTAGATGGTTTCTTGAGATCATTTAAACATGGTTTATGCACATCTTTAAAAATGTATGTTAAATTTTATTTTCTAACGTACAATTTAACATTAAGCAACGTGTTAGCTAGATCTGCTCTTCTACTGGGAAAGAAATGCAATCCCATCCCAAGTACACGTAGTTGAACATCATTAAAAACATAATTAGACAAATTATAAATTTTAGAACCGTATTTTTCATTCAAAAACTGTTCCGAACATGAGAAAAGGCTCCGTCCTCATCCTTGTTTCAGTCGCGTTGCCACTGTAGATCCACTGCCGTTTTTTTGAATATTCTGCGAATTTACTGGAACTAGGAGTACCTGTTGTAGAAGTAGTTCCATTCACAGTATTTTTAACTGATGTAACAGCTTTATCCAAGCCATTACTTTTACTTGGCTGTTGGTGCACATGCTTTGAAAAAGAATTCCGCTGCACGGAAGTAATTGCACGGCTCAAAAACACATGGTAGACAAAAAACAAAAGCCAGCAACTGTGAGCTGTGTAAACTAATTTAATTAGTTATTAAAATAAAAATCCACAAGAATAAACAGACCGGTTTCGGCTATGGTGTTAACCTAGCCTTCATCAGTGTAAATTCCAAAAACATCTTGAAGTTCTTTTATACATTTGGAATAATTAATCACAAAATTTCATTGGTGAGCTCATGAATATTCATTAATGTATCAAATCATAAATATTCATTAAGATCAGGCTGGAAACGTCCACCTAATTTCACAATCCATTTTTTCTTTTGCATTAAATTTACTATGCCATCCAGATTTATTAGATTTGTCGTCTATTATTTTATCAATGATGGTAAAATGAAACTTTGCTGTGGTATGTTTAAGAGTATGTTTATAAAGGGCATTGCTCATTCTCTTACATTTGACATCACTGAGGTGTTCAGAAATGCATAATTTAAGAGGTCTGGATGTTTGTCCTATATAAAATGCATGACAACTGCAAGAAGCCATGTAAATGATCCAATCCGTGCTGCAATTTGCAAAAAACTTGATGTCAAATATAATACTGCAATTGCTGCTGGAGAATTGTTTGGTTTTTAGCACATGTTTGCAATGGCTGCAATGTCCACATGGCATGCCGCCCACAAGCTTGTCTTCAGAGATTAAGGTTTTGGTCATGTTATGATTGATGGGATCATGATGGTGTTTATAGTGGTTGAAATAAGATCCAAGATTTTTCCCCTTTCTGAATGAGAACATGCAGGTCACAGATAAATGTTGTGACAAAAAATTATCAGCTAAGAGAATATTCCAGTGTCGTCTGATGGCATCAATGACTCTGTTGGTATTCCTGCCATATGTAGTGATGAATCATAAATTGTTTGTATTTTGTGATTTTGGTTTGTATTTAAGAAGGTCCTCTCTGTCTAGATTTGCAGCATGATTGCTTGCTGTATGTACATAGCCCATGCTGTAATCCCTTTCTTGAAACCTATTGGACAAATCTTTATGAAAGACTTCAAAGGTATTTTCCTCTGAACAAATGCGTCTCATCCTAATGAATTCAGACTTGGGGATATTTTTAGTGATATGTGCTGGATGAAAGCTGGATGCTTGGAGTAAGGTGTTGTATTCTGGGTATTTTCTGAATACTTCCGTACGAAGGGTGTTGTCTTCATTCCTTGTAACCAACACATCCAAATATGTAATCTTGTGTGGGTCATGGCTGATGGTGTATTGTAAGCCCCATTTGTTATCATTGAGATGCTCAATGAATTCCATCAAGTATTCCACATCAGAACTCCACACCATCCAGCAGGCATCCAGATATCTACGCCAAATGTCAATTTCCCCTGAGTAAATGTTGTGTGTAACATCAGAGATGATTTGTTCTTCTATGTATGCCATATATAAATCTGCATATATGGGGGCAAATGATACGCCCATTGCAGTACCCCATATTTGGAGATAACATTGATGGCCATAGAAGAAAACATTTTTGGTAAGAACGTGTTCAGTTAGTCATATAAGAAAAGTGTTGAAGCCGGGTTTGTATAACTCAAATTTGTGTAACCAATATTCTATTGCATCTAGCCCTGCCCAATGTGGTATGTTGGTATACAGTGCACTAACATCCAATGTGTATAGCAACCAGTTGTCCTCTATTTGCATTTCATTTATGATCCCTAAAAATTCTGTGGTGTCCTAAATTCTGGATCTTACCCATCTCAGTAATGGTTTTAGATGATTAGTTAAGAATTCAGATAGTGGTTCAGTTAAGGAACCATTACCTGCCACAATTGGTTGACCTGGGGGATTCAGAGGATCTTTATGAATTTTGGGCAGAAAGTAGATGTATTGGCTGTTGGGATCAGATAATGTGAGATGATTTTTTGTGTGTTATGTAATGATGCCATTTTCTACTGCTGAATCCAAAAATATATCTATTTGATGTTTAAACATAGATGATGGATCAAGAGGCATTTTGGTATAATATCTGGCATCATCCAACTGTCTCTGAGCCTCGGCATCATATTGGGCCCAATTCATGACTACCACAGCACCACCTTTGTCCGCAGAAATAATAACAAAATTTTTGTTGTTAGAAAGTTCCTGTAAAGTTGACATATCAGTCTTTGAGAGATTGTTAGACTTAGGGTGAGTCATACTTGATGTAAAATGTAGATCTTTGAGAACACTATTTTGAAAAAGACTCACACAAGGATGCATGGGGGGGACAAAGGTGAATTTGTGGTATTTGAAATTGTCAAGAGTAACACCAACAGAATTGTTATCATGAAAATACAGTTTTAAATTAAGCAGTCTGCAAAATGCTATAACATCTTGTGCAAATGTATCTTCTGGAACAAAAAAAAAAACAGGTGTAAAAGAGAGACCTTTATTCAACAAAGCAGTTTGTGAGTCAGATAATGTTACATCAGAAATGTTTAATACATTTGTGCTAGGACACATATTTATTTGTTCATCAACAAGGACACATATTTATTTGTTCATCAACAGTTCCATTAAACCCTCCAAACATCTTATTTTTTCGATGTTTCCTGCCTCCCCTCTTGTAAGGCCTAAAGGGGCCACACTGTTGTTATGTTTGGGGATGGGGGAGTCTGGGGTTTGCTGTGTGTCCAAATCTGTACCAGAAGAAGAATCACCCCCGATGAGTCAGTTATATGTATTTCGTTTTCTAAGAATGGACTTGGGACGTTTGCGTTTGGGGGTGGTGTTTGTTTTTTTGATAACCACCTTTAAACCTAACATGTCTTGTATGTTGAAAGGGATGACCTTTGTCATAATCTGTTTGGTCCCTTTGGAATTTCCTGAGTGAGTTTCCTATCCTTTAGTTGTTGTTCATAGGTAAGTAAATCTGAGCTAAGTTTGGACAAATGGGTGGAAAAAATGGCTGGTCCTTATATTGATTACTTTCATCACATAATTTGCTGACATTGATGATTTCCCTATCAACAATGTGCTCATAATATCTAGACAATGTTTCAACAAATTTCATGGAGCAATTGTGTTGTATTGTTGTCCACTCACTGGTTAATTGTTCATCTAATTCAGTAACTAGTGGCTGAATTTTGACTCTAAGCCCTCTGGGAGTTATCCCTTTGGCCATATACACTTTAAATAGTTTGAGATGTCATACATTGGACCTTAATGTTCTCATATTTCTGTTCAGTTGTTGGAACAGCTTATCACAGTGGGTTTCGGGATTGTCAATGGTATTTAAACCATTATCATTGGGCCATTCACCTATTCCAAAAATACCCAAATTTTCTTTATCAGAAGAGAGCCCAACCAAAATCCGATTTAAATCCATTATAATAGGATAATGAAAAAAAGGAATTTGGATACAAGAATATAGAATAACAGACTCAATTGCAGCTAGGAGACAATATCAGGTATAGAACTTTATCAAATTAAGTATTAGTCAAGGTCAAAAGACTAGTTTAGACATGTATATCAGCCAAAAACAGATTTCAGTTGTAGGAATAAAAAGAAATAAATGCAGTACCATGTCATGATGATTGGAAAGATTATACATGGAAACTGGGCAATAATGGCCAATGAAACAGACCGATTATTGTGTCAAAACCAAAAGTTTTGAACAATATGAAATCATGATGTCTGGGTAGTTGAAATAGACCTTGACAAAAGTTCTCATAAATAGACCTTGTCAGCTTACATTGAGTTTATTATGTAAGTTTATAAAAATTTGACATCTGATAGTTAACAAGAACCCTGCCACGTCCAGATCCACTTGTGAATGAATACAAAATCTAGGACAATAAAGGTCACTGCAGTTAAATTATATCACAACAGCCATTGACAAATGTCAATATGCTTGTAAAAATAAAATCAAAATTTAGCTGAATAAACATGTGTAAATCAGTAAGAAATTATTGTCTGTAAGCTACTGATGAGTCCATAGAAAAACCCAGTTGTCTATTTAAATTGGAGTCCTATAGGGTTGGACCAAAACTGACCGGATAAAATAATGACTGGAATAAAAAAGAAGAGTGGGGAAGTTTATTGAAATATATAGTGTATCTATGTATGTGTATCACCCACTGTAGATGAAACTGGTGGTAAAAGTGAATCTAGTATATATTTGGTATCAAATGGTACTATGTTGAATAATATTATTTAGTATGACATTCCTGGTATAAATACAATATAGTATGCATATAAATGGTCTCAGTGCATCAAACAATTATATATAGCAATCCAAAATGGTTAACAATATTGATGTTAACATGCACAATGTAATACATTGATTCCCAACATAAATAATATATGAATCCCAAACCTATACCAATATAAGTGGCCTGGATATAGTTGCAATACAAGTTGTCAGTTAAGGAGATATCCAAAGGTTGGCTGACTATGTTACAGGTCCAAAATCCCCTCAAAATATATCCATTAATGAGACAAAAAATGTTTGATAATAAAAAGCAACATTTGTTTAAATCATTATCAGGTATTCAATTATTATATGCACAATGCAATACGGATTGTCAACATAAACCATATATGTGAGTCCCAAACCTATAACAGACCAAATATCTTAAATAATATTATTACTTTGTTTATCAAAATGAATCCAATAAATGTTGACCATTTATAAGAAATTGTCCAAAGGTTGCCTGACTGCCTTGCAGGCCCAATAAATCCTGATTGATAGAGCAAAGGAATGTAACACTGGTTTAGAAAAACGGCCTTGATATAAATAATATTCCACTGTCCGATGATATGGATGTGTTGCCGTTATGTCAATTTAAACACACAGTCATGATTGTCCATCACAGTTTTTGAAGACAGCCCTCGGCCTTATCTGTTGTTGAATCACAAAAAGTTGCCCCTTCAAACAAGCATGCGGATAACACAGCTTTCCGTATATGTAAATCAGGTTGCCACACAATATTAAATGCTTTCTGTCCCCAAAAATGGTAAAAAATAATATACATATGTTTTATAGTCCCAAACAGAACACCAAATAGTATCCTTGCAGTAAAAATGGTAGGCAAAGTTTAGTTGTTAAATATAAAGTCCGTGAATAATATACATTTTAAATATAAAGCCCGTGAATAATATAAAAACAATTCTCCAGCAGCAATTGCAGTATTATATTTGACAACAAGTTTTTTGCAAATTGCAGCATGGATTGGATCATTTACATGACTTCTTGCAGTTGTCATGCATTTTATATAGGACAAACATCCAGACCTCTTAAATTATGCATTTCTGAACACCTCAGTGATGTCAAA
>NC_056745.1:911176625-911196625 GCF_019279795.1 Protopterus annectens
TAATGGACATATTAAGGGCAAAAAAGTTTTAACCCCCTGTGTTACTGTTAATTGTGATGATGCTTTGCTTACCTTTTGCTTAACATCTTCCAAGACCATCATCCATGGGAAGCATATCATCATATGCACATGGTAAGCCAAATATTTTTTTTTGTCAGTAATGTTGAGCAGTTCAAAGAAATATATATTTTATCCATATGTGTGATGTGGGTGTCAGGACTGTTGTGTGTATTGTTGTACTGTCTGTAGTAGTGATTCCACTTTGTTTGTTAGCATACATTTGACTGTACTAGTGTAGCTGTTAATTTCTTTCCTGTGTTTGTTGCATATTATCACAGGTGATTCTGACAGTAGAAATGTAGAGCTCTTACCACCTGACGTCAGAGTGTTGGCAGACTCTGATGATGATGTTGGACAGGTGGAGGGTGAGACAGTCAATCAGGGAAGAATGGTTACTGTGGCTTCTGTGCCTGTTGACTCTGGCCATACCCAAAGTGTAGGCGAGGGTCCATGCAAGAGGGCTGTTAGGGGTGCTCAGAGGAGGCCTGCTGTCCATCCTCCACCTGATTCAGGAGTGTCTTCCTGTGTCACTCAACATATGTTTAGGGCTATCATGAAGGCACAGGCACATTCCTATAGGTCTTCCAGAGAAATGCTTAGGGTTGTAGATGAGGCGCAGGCTGACATGCGTGACTGGCTCCACCGTGTTGCTGATTCAGTCGATCAGATGAATGACACATTGGAACGTGCAACATCTGTAAGGTAACATCTGCTTGGAGGGGGTTGGCATCCTCATGGTTGTGGGTCAGTCATGTCATCTGCTGTTAGCTGATGTGGCCATGCCCGATTATGCTTCCATAGTGGCACTACTTCCACTGCTCTGTCAGAGGTTGCGGTGTCCATACCCACACGTGGCAGGCCATGGGGTTGTATTCCTGGGTGTCCTGATGGGAGCTTATCTAGCAGACATCAGTCACATTTAGGTAGCAACAGTGCATCAGACCGTGGGAGTTGACATGCCGGTGCAACTCCTCGTGGAGCCAGTTCTTGTGGTCAGATATGTCAACGATGAATTGCCACCTCTACCATGAATGGCTCACAACTGTCCAACATACCAAGACATAGAGCTAGCACAGAGCTTAGCTGTGTTCATGCAGACACTCGAACACCAATTTCACTGGAAGGACCCATACAGACACATGAGCAACAGTTACTGGTTCAGCTGTGAAGCTTAAAGCTCATTTTGTCTCACTGGCCATTTGTTACTTTATCCGAATCTCTGCCTGCTTCTCTTTCTTACTCATACACACTCACCGAACTTTTGTGTCAGCTTAGACATGTTGCCCCCCCCCCACACACACACACACACACTCACAACACCCTGTGCAAGTGATGTAGCAGAGACATATCCTTGTTTTGTATATTTTGGATTCAGGGATGCAAAAGCTGTGTCTGATGCTCAGGGTGCATAGCTGACTTAGTGCTTAGTATATCTGTATTTGTGATGTCAAAGTACAATTGGCAAAACAACATATTTTGGTCTTAGAAAGTTACAGTTGATAGAATCAAACATTTTTTTTATGTCACTATTTTTAATAATCTTCTGAGGGTTGTGAAGTCTGAAATTGAAATGTGTCTCATTACTTTCTAACTTTTCTCTTTAATGATTTTCCAGTACAAAAGTATGATGCTAAACTGAGGGCATGCAGTGACCATCAGTACTTTTGAGCAGTATGAATGTGTGAATCTTTGAATCCTGAGGCCTACTACTTGATAGAGGACACATGTAGTCACATAAGTCTCTGCTGTCACATGTTTGTAATTTCTTTACAAATCACCCACCTTTAACTTGTTTAAATTACAAAGTACCAACAAGCAAGGATATGCCATTCATTCATATTATTACACAGTACACTCCAGGTTCAACATTTAACTTGTAAATGCAGCAGTTGCTACAGTTTTAGTTCAGGGCTGACTGTCTAGTGCTAGCAGTACACAGCCATTACATGGGTAGGTAAATTCTGTGACTATTCCTTGGCATCAGTATTACTATATGTATGTGCGTAGCCCCTTAGGTGGTGAGTGAGTGTGCTATGCATTGCCTCTTAGCCAATGTGAGGGCATACTGAGCACTCCTGTGTCTGCCTACACCCACAGCAGCTGCTGGTTCCCCCTCTGACTCCTCACCTGCTTGTGACTGTGGTGATCTTGCCATTGATGCTGGGATGTGTGCTTCTTCCCCTTTTTGATCCTGTTGAAGCTGCTTTCTCATGATGATGTTGTGTAGCATGGCACAAATGATGAATATTTCCGTATTTGTACATGGATTGTACTGCAGGGCTACCTCAGATGTATCTAGGCACCAGAACTGCACCTTCAGCAGCCCAAACACATGCTCTATGATATTTCTGATTTGAGCATGTGCCTCATTATGGCATTCACCACAGTTCCATACATAATCTACATCCTCCAGTAAACGACCCTGTGGGATTCCGCCCCCTAGTGAACATCTTATATAGCTGGGAGGTGTGCCAGACATGCGAGTCATGATAACTGCCTGGGTTGCCAGAACACACGTTCAAGAAGATTCCCTTGGCATTATACATGACTTGGCATTTAGTAGAGTGGCAACCTTTTTATTTATGTAAAGTCTTCCCTGTTCCCTGGGTGGTGCCTTAATTTCTACATTTGTACAGTCTATGGCATCTAGTACTTCAGGATGTCCTTCATGTTTCACTGTTAAAGTCATAACTTTTGAATTATCTGCTTGCAGTAGCCCTCAGTCGGCCTGATTAACAAAGTCTTGGGTCCTGCGTTGGTTGCTGTCCCTTCTTCCATGACGTCAGGTCGTTAGGGGTATAAAATATGCAGCCAACGCCATTACATCAATCTTTCTTGTCGTGCAGTGCCCGATGCAGAAACAGTTGGCAAGTGCCAGTCAACCGACTCCTGAAATTTTCGTTTTCGAGTTTCAGAACAGAAGTCTTCAACTAAAGCTAAGTACCCCGTTGGGGAAACCTTTTCTTGCTCCTTACCGATGTCAGTAAAAGTTAATAATTGCATTACTTGTGGAAAGCAAATACCTCACAAAGATTTTCATTCGTACTGTATTCCTTGCCTAGGCCCTGACCACGATGTACCTTGCTGTCGGTTTTGTGCCTTATTTAATCAATGAACTATCCATTGTTGGCATATTTTTGCCTCTAAATATTTTGGTTCTTGGTACAATTATTCAGAAATTTCATCGGTAAGCCATCCGACTACCAGTATCCCAAAAAAGCGCAAAGATAAAGACAGAGACAGCCCACCTAAGTCCAAAACTGCCGACGACGCTTCTCCTAAGCCAGTCGCCAGTTCGCCGGTACTCAGTGAGGTGCTTTCGCAGCCCCTGATACCTGCTACTTCTGACTCACAGGCATCTACTGAGACCCTTTCGGAGTCTGGTATGCCACAAGATGCTTCAACTGTGGAACCTGCGAATGTCTCTACCTTGGATGTGTCCGGAGCCACTGTGCAGGCACCGGCTTCTGAGGGTGTATTCAGGCCTGCAGACTTGCATATTAAACCAACGCCTCCTCCTTCTTTAAGGCCTAAACCTTGAACCTTACCTAGAAAACTGACGCCCAGGCCGCATGCCCAGGCCTCTATGCTTAAAAAAACAAATGATAAGAATGGCTGAAGACCTTATAACTTTAATCAGGGGAAGCCAACCTTCCTCTTCTGAGACCTAGGACTGAATTTGTTTATGAATCTTCTGACTAGGATTCTGATTTTTCTGATTCTTCTGATAATTTGGATTTACTCTTATCTACTTATGAGGATTCTGATGCAGAGGACTCTATTCCCGCTGCTTCTCCTCCAGAGGATTTCTCTTTTGGTGAAACCTTGCACACACTAAGGGAGCATTTCCAATGGGAAAGCCAGGATTTCTCTGATTCAAAAAAGAGGCTTAGGGACGTCTTACTCCTGCCTCAACATAGGCCTTTAGCTAAACCTCCTGTACTAGACATTGTTGATGCCTTTTTGGAATCTAGTTTGGCCCCCGATTTTTTGCCTCCTGCTCCCAGAAAACCTGACAGATATTACAGGGTTCCTGATACTCACAAGTTCCATTTTAAAAATCCTATTGCGGATCCAGAGACTATTTCACAGGGGCCCAAGAGCATTAAGGCTTCTACTGCCAAAAATCCTACCCCTTCTGATAAGAGATTCCAGGACGCTGGATAGATGGGGTAAGAAGGTTTACACCTCTCAGTTCCATATGTTAAAGTATCAGCAACATATTATTGGATTGCTTAAACAGAAAATGATGTTGATTCCTGACTGTGCTGAAAATAAGGATTTGTAGGATCTGATGCATTCTGCTAACCAGGTTGGAAAACATACTTTGCAATGTGGGTGTGATTCTTTAGAGGTCTCTTGCAGGGCTGCTGTCACTGAGTCTGTACTCAGAAGGCATGCTCGGCTTAAGGAGCAATCTTTGCCTGATCATGTTAAAGCTAAACTGTAGGATGCTCCCTTAAATCAGGACCGCCTGTTTGGCAATAAAGCTGAGGAAGTTCTTAAAAAGATGGAAGATAAAGCTAAATCTATGCAAACTGTTAAAGATTTCTTACAAGTTCAGCCTCCAAGATTTAGTAGGCATTGGCCCTCTAAGAATTGGTCCTTTCCTGCTCCTTCCAGGCCTTCTCAATCCAAACCTAGAACCAGCAGAAACCCCAGGTTTCAGTCCCAGGGAACGAACAAGACTAAGCAGTGGGGGGCTTCCACTACCAAATCTGGAAGTAGTAGGACACCCCCCTATGGAAAACTGTCTCAATGACTTGACTTAAAACTTCCAAGCACTTCTCAATTGACTGCTCCTTTAGGGGGAAAGATTGATCTCCAGGCCAAAAACTGGGAACTCATTATCCAGGACAAATGGGTTTTAAATATAGTGCTCCAAGGATACAGATTTCATTTTCACACATTGCCATCGGTTGGCCAGATCTACCCCCAAATCAGTGGGCAGAGGCTCAAAAGCAAATACTCTCTCTTTTAAACATAAAGGCTATTCAAACTGTACCAGAAGAAGAAAAAGGACAAGGTTTCTACTCAAGACTTTTCCTGGTATCCAGAAAGGACAATTCATGGCGTCCAATCCTGGACATGACTACTCTAAACACCTTTTGGTGATTCCAGAATTCAAGATGCTGACTCTTCACCAGTTGCTTCCCATGCTAGGAAAAGATGCCTGGATGGCAACACTCAATTTAAAGGAAGCATACCTGCACATCCCAATCAGGGAATCTTGCAGAAGATACCTACGCTTCAAAGGAGGCTACAATCACTACCGGTTCTCTGCACTGCCCTCTGGCTTATCTACTGCGCCCAGAGTATTCACAAAGTGCCTAGCCTTAGTCATTGTATTTTGCAGGCATAGAAATAATCAAATATACCCATACATGCACTATTGTTTAATTCAGGCAGAAAGCCAGGACATACTTTTGAATCATCTGGCCTTTGTTCAAAGGGTGCTGACTTGTCTGGGGTACACCATAAACGTAAAGAAATCACACCTGGTAACCTGTCAGCAAATTATATTTCTGGGAGCAATCTTGAATACAACTTCCCAGATGGCTTACCTCACGCCAGAGAAACAAATTTATTTGACAACCTACTTCAAACAAGTGGCCACAAAACCCCTACTATCTGCAAGGCAAATACTACAAGCCTTGGGGTTCATGGCCTCCTGCATTCTTCTAATTCCATGTGCAAGACTGCATATAAGGAAAATACAATGATATCTAAAAAGCCTATGGTGTCAACATTCTCAGAATCTAGAAGCATTGATTCCTGTCATACCTTGCCTACGCCTAGAGTTTCTTTGGTGGGCAGAGGCCTGCCACCAAAACAAGGGACTACCATTCACAACACCCCCTGCTGCCCAAACCCTAACTACAGACACATCAGATTATGCATGGAAGGCTCATTTGGCAGGAAAGTGCATTCAGGGCAAATGGAACCCAAGTCAAATGCACCTGCATATCGATCAAAAAAAATGTTAGCTGTACAGAATGCTCTGACAGCCTTCAAGGACCACATTCTTCCAGGCCAATTAATGATAAAGACGGACAACACTACTGTTATGTGGTACATAAACAAGCAGGGGGGTACACATTCTTACCCCCTCTGCAGACTAGCCATGGCATTGTGGAACACAGCCCTGAGCTATCAAGTGCATCTACAAGCTCAGTTCCTGCCAGAAAAACTAAGTACACTGGCAGACGAACTAAGCAGAAACCTCATGGACCCACACGAGTGGAAACTGGAACCAAGGATTTTCAACATGTTGACAAGCAAATGGGGGAGCCCAGATATAGACCTGTTTGCCTCCCCCCAGAACTATCAGCTGGACAAATTTTGCGCAAGAACTCCCCACAAACAAGCTTCAGCTGGAAAAACCTATCAGTTTATGCCTTTCCTCCTCTGCCTCTGCTCTCCAAAGTACTACTAAAGATCAAACAAGACAAACCAAGGACAATTTTGATTGCACCAGAGTGGCCACGCCAACACTGGTACCCCCTCTTGCGGTGTGTCACTTTTGGCCCTATGGCACTTGTCTCAGACTCCTACTCTATTGTCTCAGCAGGAGAACTGAATTCTGCACCCTCAGCTTCAAACACTGAATCTAGCAGCCTGGCTAATTACATAATTTCTCTTTTACCATCCCTCAGTAAACCAGTGATGGATATCGTTTTAGAGACAAGGAGGCCTAGTACTAGAACGTCTTATTCTGAAAAATGGAAAAGATTCTGTGCCTGCAACCAATTTCAAGGGATGAGCACAACAGTGCCCAATTTACCTCAGATTTTACAATACTTAACTGAGATACTTCATAAGGGCCTGTCTTTCTCCTCCATCAAAATTCACGCCTCAGCCATCTCAGCTCATTATAACACAGAACCCACCCCTCTTCTCTCATCCACTGCTTAAGCAGTTCCTTAGAGAGGCCAAAAATCTATGACCACCCAGGAGAGCTCCATCTCCAGCCTGGGACCTCAACTTTCTATTATAAAAGCTCACCCTTCCTCCTTTTGAGCCAGCTGCCACTGTGGACTTAAAATTCCTTTCTTGGAAAACAGCTTTCCTTTTAGCAATCACTTCAGCAAGAAGGGTATCTGAATTACAGGCCCTCATGACAGTGGAGCCTTTCATCATCTTTCATGCGGACAGGGTGTCCCTCAGGACCAATCCCTCCTTCATGCCCAAGGCGGTATCCAATGTGGCCCTTAATCAGTCCATACATTTACCAACCTTCTTTCCTAATCCACAGAACAAAAGGAAACGGATTCTGCACTCCTTAGACGTGCATAGACAACTTAGATTGTACTTGGACAGAACTAAACCTCAAAAGAAATCTGATCAACTGCTGGTGGCATTTGCTGCAGGGGCAGAGGGAAAGGCTGTTTCAAAGCAAACCATTTCCAAATGGATAGGCCATTGCATTCTTTTCTGCTACAAACACCATGGAAAACCTATCCCACAGGGGATCAGACCCCACTCTACCATGGCTGCATCTACCTCTACAGCCTTTCTCATAGGCGTCCCTACCAGGGACATTTTAGAAGCTGCTACCTGGAGTTCTGTACATACTTTCACCAAGCATTGCCATCTGCCAATTTTCTCTAAATCCAGAGCTGGCTTTGCCACTGCAGTCTTGCAGGGCTTTATAGCTGGTCCTAATGCTGTTTAAATTCCTCCTCCCATCCTTAGCTTTGGGAATTTACCCAAACGTTATGAGTGCAACAGTGAAACATGAAGAACATAGTACAGTTGTGTACACTTACCATAAATGTAGATGTTCGAGTGTATTCACTGTTGCAGTCCTGGTTACCCTCCCTCCAGCCCCCTTTCTTCTTTTGGATATACCTCTACTTCCTTTTCTATGTTCAAAAGCTTTTTGGTGTATTTGTTTTTTTGTTGGAGGTATAACCTTGTATATTTATAGATTTAATTGCTTCCCATTAAGGGGGCACCTGACATCTGGGGCAAGAAAAACTGATGTAATGGTGTTGGCTGCATGTTTTATACCCCCGACGACCTGACGTCATGGAAGAAGGGACAGCAACCGACGCAGGATCTAAGACTTTGTTAATCAGGCCAACTGAGGACTACTGCAAGCAGATAACCCAAAAGTTATGACAGCAACAGTGAATACACTCAAACATCTACATTTATGGCAAGTGTACACAACTGTACTGTAGTGTGCTACAGGGTAGAATTCTTGCATATTTGTGACCCTGTCCTCAAGAATATGGGGAATATATATGTGGCACTGGTATGTTGGAGCATAACATTCAGGAATTGATGGAGGATCATGGATGCTGATGCCTGTGACACCCCCAACATGTCCCCTGTTGGTCTCTGAAATGTTCCTGTAGCTAAAATTCTAAGTGCTACACATACCTTTGTCTCCACTGTTATGGGTTCACCTTAGTTTGCCCTGGCTCTGAGTAGGGGATGACAGAGGTTGCAGAGTTCCACTAGTGTGTCTCTATCCACCCTGTAGCGCTCTACAATTTCCACCTCCTGCGGACTCCTTTCTTCTTTTTCTTTCAGCTTTTCCCAGTTAGGGGTCACCACAGCGGAACTCTGGTCCGCTAATGATTGGCAGTCTATTTTTATGGTACCGAGGTGCCAGACCAATGCCCAACCGTCAAAGAAGGCACGCCCATTCACGCATGTCTTTCGAAAGCCACTCGACCGTTGGGAGGACATGCAGACTCCACACAGAAGGCGCTCCAGCTGAGAATCAAATGGGAGAACCTCTTTGCTGTGAGGCGACAACGCTATCGCTGCACCACCGTGGCTAAAACTTTCACCTCCTATAAACAGTGAAATGTTAAACAGCGTCTGAAAACTCTTTGTCTTCTTGGCTGTGGTCTATTAGCAGTGGCAGCAGCATAGACTTCAGCCTGTTGTACATACACATGAATTAAAGCAACAGCAGCCCCTAACATTCTTTCTTCGTGGATTGCTTTCTGTGCCTGTATTCCAGTAGGTCTTATCACTGAGTCTACACTGTTCCTTTATAGCTTGTTAAATAGGTTGAATAGCTCCTCCATCTTGGATTGGTTGCTTGGCATACAATTCAGCTACTTATGCTGTAATTAGCATGACATGGTGTTTACCTTGTTTGCACAGTTCTAAACACCATGTAAAGCTTGCTAAATCTAAAACTATGTGCTGCAACAGGCACACAGTGTAAATGGACCATATAGGGTTTATTGAATCTGTCCAGATAACTATTTCATTTGATACCCATGTAATTATTACCATTAAACATATGGAATTGTCCATCTGTTCCTCCTCGAGGTTGACAGCCATGCAAGAGAGGTCATTGTCTCTTTTAAGCAGCTCTTGTAAGAGCAGTTTATAGCATACTGCACCTTTTCTGTAAGCTATTTGTACACCATCTGATATAACTGGAGAAGGTGCAAAGATTCTTTACAAAGAGAATTAAAGAGTTTCAAGGTTTGCCTTTTGATGATAGACTACAGCAAATCTCTTCTGTTTGTATCTTATCACCTTTTTAGAGGAGACTTAACGCCTAACATGTTGTATACATATACACATAGGTGTCTGACACTGCAATGAAAGTAGATACTGAAACCATAATACTGAATAAAAAATGTTACATCCCTGTAAGTATAGCTTGAAACATAGCTATCATGGGTCCTGCTAGGGATGGCATGTTGAAATCAAAATAACTGCAGCTGCATAAATGTAGAGAACAGGACTTGACCTCTGCAGGAAATATTAGCACTTGTTTTGAGTTACACTTAGGTCAACATTTTCACCTTTCATCAGTTCTATTTATTTCTGTATATCTATTTTCAGCAGTGTCAGATATTGTTATATAAGGACGTGTGTGTGTGTGTGTGTGTGTGTGTGTGTGTGTGTGTGTGTGTGTGTGTATGTGTGTGTGTGTGTGTGTGTGTGTGTGTGTGTGTGTGTGTTATATATATATATATATATATATATATATATATATATATATATATAATGCCTCCACCTAAAACTGTAAAAGATGTGTTCAGTCTATCTAAATATGTTAAGTTTTAAGCTTCAATGCTATGTTACTAGTCAGTGTTAAGTTTGGTGCTATCTATGTAAATTGCTTCTGTATACACCTTATATTTTGCTTAAAATTTAACTGTGGTGGTTTTCTCCCCGGGACGCCTGCTGAAAATGGACATAGAAAGAGAGTGTTACTGTTTGAAAGAGAGAACACTCATAAGCAAATGTTTTTTCCTGGTGTTAAAAAAAAAAAAAGAGAGAGAAGATTCAGTCAAATGGTGCTTTTGCTGGCAGCTTTTTTTGTATGGGATCGTAGTGCAGAGGGGCAAGGGAATTTGCCCTTACCCTGCTTTTGTGCAGTCAAAGAGGATATATCATTAACAGGGAGCATGCGGGTGGGGGGGGGGGGAGCTTGCTCTCCTGCAAAAAAAAAGTTTTATTGTTTTACATTTTTGACCACTTTCAATTCACTCTAAAGCGATTGCTTTTTGAATGTTTGATATTTGATGAGACATTCTGTGTGCATACACATACATACGTCTGGGTTTATATATGTACACATGTACACACACTCTTGTGTATTTACATTATTATGTGCTTATGCATTTTTAGTGTTTTTCAGGGTTTTACTATACCTTGAATTTTCCTTTATGGTTTGAATTTAACAGGTTGGCAGCTTATTGTTTTTAATTATTGGGATAGTCCGATTGGACTGGGCTTGTTTGTAGCAGAGGTTTCAGATAAGTTCAAGAGCAATTCAAAAGAAAGGAAAACATGTAACATGATCTGAAACCATAGTAAAAATAATAATAATAATAATAATAATAATATAAAACTGCTTTACATACATTTTACATCTGGAACATCAAGTAGAGTAGGTGTCTTTTTTAGAACTTCAGAAATGTAATCAAACTTCAAAAGTGATTGAAATGTATGGTTTGGTAATAATGGCAGAATGTGAGGAGTTATGCTGAGACAAAAAGACAGATTAATGTAAAAGTGTTATGGTTTCATTTTTTTTTATCAGATTCCTCAACAAATAGGGCAGAGGAAGTGTGGCATTATTGCATGTAAAATGAGGATGGCAGCTATAAAGTAAAGTACATTTGTACAGGAAGTGTGGTATCTGGAAGCATGTTGATTGAGGGATGTAAGAGGGAAAATGGGCCAGGGTAGAGTAAGTATTAGTGGAGTTTTCAAAGAATAAGATTATTTGTGCATTTGATGTTGCAGTTAGTAGTACACATCTGATAATGATGGACTGTGAGTGTACCTATACAGCTGCAAACCCAATTAATATGGAGTGGTTCCACATGGTTTGTTTGAATAAACTTAAAGTTAGTATATTCCTTATTGCATGTAGGAAAACATTCCTAAGTTTGTAAGTGGCACTTTGTGAAGGAGAAAACCACAAATCTGACATAAGAATTTAGAATTTACGCTGTGTCAGATCACAAGGGGGAGTGTACCAGTTCATGAGCTGTGTAAGGGCTCTGCATTTTGGAAGACTGAGAAATTTGTATGCAAGTTTATGGTAATTCATGTTTAAAAGTTGTTTAGATTTCCTCTGGTTTACATCAGGAAGGGAGACATAGTAGTGAATGTGGGTAGGTTATGTGTAAAATGCATGGCTGCGTTGTATACCTGCTCCATTCTGATAACAGAGAAGAACATAAACTGGTGAGTGTATTGAAGACTTTATATAAATTTGGGGGAAGACCGATTCTACCCGAGAGACTAGTGAGAGATGGATCATAAATGTCTGAGCTCTTTAAAGGGTGCATCATCTTCAATTTGTTTTGAACACAGCAGCTTGAACCAGAGTCATTTGTTGATAAAAAAACTGAGTAGTGTAAAAGAATTAAGTCTGCATTGTACATTTACCCATCAAAGTGATTTTGCTCATTATGCCATTATGTGGGTCAGAATCCCTTACAAAGAAATTATAATTTACGTTTGCTAATACTAAAATTGAGGCCAGAGTTACGAAGGCATATTTGCACTGAAACAAATTTGTTTTTTAGTCTTCATGCCATGTCAGTGCTTGGAGGGTGGGGATCAAAGCACAGTGAGCCCTTCTGCATATTGAGACAATCAGGCTCGATCATTCTGTTTTACCATGTCATTGTCAGAGACAATAAAAAGTAGGCTGCACCCAAACCCCCGTTGGTGCACACGATGACACAGCCTGAGGGAAGACTATAGAGAATCATTTTCTTAGCCTGATTCTGGAGTAATATTTTAAAGAAAATGCTGACCTGGCAAGCTAGTTCATATGATGAATGTTCTGTACTTGAGGTGGGCATAATTTTTACTCACAGGTTTAGTAATTTTTTTAATACCCAGCCAGAATTGCCTGTGAGTGTTAAAATGCCTGTGTTGTTCATGAAAGTAACTGTATTTATTGGTCATCGATATTGTTTTAGTTTATTCTTCTTTCTCTGATGGCATTATAAAATTTTGCAGATATAGGGCCCGATTCCAAAAGACGTGCTCTCATTGTAAGTGTCTTAATCCCATGCATGCCTGCGTTATAGATAGATTACACTGGAGTCACTTAAACAGTGATTTTTTTTTTAAAATGTGGCCCACAGTTTAATGGTGCCAGTGTGTAGCTGCGGTGGTGCAGCAGTTAGCGTTGTCACCTAACAGCAAGCGGTTCTCCTGTTCGATTCTCGGCTGGAGCGCCTTCTGTGTGGAGTCTGCATGTCCTCCCTGCGGTCGGTGTGATGCTTAAAGACATGCAGGTAGGTGCGTGCGTGAATGGGTGTGCCTTCTTTGAAGGTCGGGCGTCGGGCTAGCAACTCGGCACCGTAAAAAATCTACTGCCAGTCATTAGTGGACTGGAGTTCCTCTGTGGCCACTCCATAACCGGGAAAAGCTGAAATACATTAGTTTTAGTTTAATGGTACCAGTCTCTGTTCGTTTTTTTTCCTTGGTGCAGGACCATCATTTCTACTTCTACTGTCATCCACAGATGTTTTTCATTCTTAAACTTTGATGGACTTGGATCATTTTATTTAAATTTCTTAGAAAGCAACATTGAAGGTTTCTCTAGGAAAATAAAGGTTTGTGCTGAGAAGCTGTGGTGAATAGATTGTGAAAAGTTTGGATGACTGGGACAGATTAAATTGTTTTATATTTCTTGAAAAACGGAGCATGTTTGTTTTTTTAACAGTCCTGCTGTTATTTTAGCAGTTTACAATCTGGTACGTCTTCCCTGCCTGAAAATATTTCATCCTTTGGATTCTGGTGCTCAAGCATTCTACAGAGGTCAAAGCTATTCACATATTCAAAATGGTGTGACATTTTTGTCCAGTAAAGAACATATCTTGGTCTCTTGTGCTTCACAATAGCTGGGTACATCTCATGATCATATCTAACATGGCTAGTCTCAGCTGATTAGGTGTGATCACTTTGTCTGACTTTGAACACTGTGACCTAAGGCAGGTAATCATATATTTGTCATGCTATTTGCTCATATGTCCTTGTGCATTGCTGTTAACTGATTTGGCAGTCCTTTCATCATAGCTTCTTTCATATGATGCAGTCCATTCTCTTCAGCCTCTAAGACTTGCAGAGCAAGTTCAAGTCAGCTTGGCAGTGAAAACTTTCTTGGAATTTAACTCCTCCCCCTCCCCTAATGCTTTTTACCTGACTTTTCTGTCCTCCTCAGCCTGTGCAACTTTTAAAGTGAAATTTGGCACTGAAAGCTTTCTTGGGCTCCTCCTTCCCTTGTTTGTCTTTCCTTTCCAGGTTTTCTTTGGTGCTTGTAAAAGCCATATCACTGGAAATCAGCCCAGACTTTTCATTAAGAATTTTAAGTGTTTTTCTACTGAATTTTCCTGCCTTTTATATTTGATTTTCCATTTGACAGTTCTCTTGTTCAGATCTGTCCTTTAATTCATTTTTGAATGTGCTGTATCATGTTTTGTCTGCTTTGCTTTTGTGTAATGCCCAGGCTGATGATCTCTGCACCTTTTTCTTTTCAGTTTTCTTCTGTTCTGTTTAATTTTCATGTTAGATTCTTCTAGTTTTTGAAATTTGACTGTGTTTATTAGGGTGCAACTTGTTGTTGTGTCTTTTTGCTTTGGTTGCTAGCAGAGGTCAATTGAGACTTGAGGAATGTACTAAATGTGGCATAAATACCTCCCCAAAATAACCATACAGTATGTGCAGCATATTTGGTTAAGCAACATTTCTTTTTTTTTTGTTCTGAGATTAACAAAGTACCTCAGACCCATTCTGTATCTAAGCAGTCTGAAGAAGTTAATTCCCAAACACAAAGTCTTGTGTGAGACAGTCTGGTGAGTTCATTGTCAGGCCTGGTTACCACAGGCAGCGATCATCCTGGCATTTACTATGCCCTCCCAAGTTCAAATGCTTCTTCTCCCGGCCACTGTATTTCCCCACATCTCCAGCTGTTTTATTATAAGTTAAGTAGTAGTTCCAAGGTATTTCCAAGCTTGTGACAGTCTACAGAAGTTATCTTCCTCAGAAGTACTGCAGTGTGTGTTTAATGTTGATAGGGTCTTTCAGTATTAGGTTTAAGGTTCTTATAGGTTCATACTATTTCATTGTTCAGATAGATAATTTGTAATTTAATGAAAAAGAATCATTTTGTCAGTAACCTTCATTACGAAGTAACTATTCCCTGATTTCTTCCCCTTTCAATGAGGGTTTGAGGACATAGACCAGAGGTGAATTTATGTTTTCTTATCCATTAGTGTTTGTTGCCTTTGGAAAGGATTAAGGAACTACTTTGTTTAACAGATAGGTAAGTCTGCTCCATAGAAGAGGGATCCTTTGAGAGAGTTATTTCTCTCTCCAGCAGGTTCTTGTGCATAAGTGTATATATTTACCAAAGGAGACTATACTATATTTCTTGGTGTTTAACTTTACTCAGTGGTCCTGGTACCATTTATCAGTAAGTGCTAAGCCCTCCTGGAGAATCTGTGAGTTAGCTGTACAGTTTGTGATAGTTCTAAATTTGCAGTCATCTACACATTAGGTCAGCCATTCGCCTTTGGTATCAGCCTTGACAACAAGGAAGTACCAAAGAGAAGTGGCCTCAAGACCAATCCCTGAGGGACTGCTAGTAATGACCCTTTTAGATGAGAGCTTGCTCCCTACACTACTACATCAGATTACTTTAGGGAACAAATTTGCAATCTAGATGGTTTCTTAACAGTTTACATTAAGTTTGATTTGCTTGTTGACAATGCCAGAATGTGGGCTGGTATCAGTGGCCTTTGGCAGGTTATGGTACTCTTTGTGCACTAGTCTTATAAAGGACTTTGTTCAAAGAAGTCCACACAGTTTACGAGGCAGGATTGACCTTTAATAAACCCAAACTGGCTTTGACCAAGGGAATGTAGACTGCCAGTGCTCTTGTTATAAGTTATAAAATGATGTGCTCCATTACCTCCTTTGCTGTACAGGTAGAGCTGGTCTGGCTTCTTGGTCTATAGTCACCCTTGCGGAATGAAATGACCACAGCAGTTCCACACACCTTGGGTATAACTGCACTCTAAAGTTGAGATTGAATAGCTTTAATAGCAATTTAGTAAGGCTGTGCTTGGTTCTAACAAGAAAGCAGTGTGGCATATTGTTTGGAGGCATGGAGCTAGTGTTCTTGGGCCTTGAAGAGTGTACTTAGGACTTGATCTGAGGTGTTGTAGAATATGCTAGTATGCAGGAGGAGTTGGGGGGATAATAGTGTAAAGTTTAAAATTAAATTTATCAGCTAATATGTTGGCTGTGTCTACCTTTGTAATTGTATTTTCTTTTTCTTCCAGCATAGTTCATTTTTTCCTCCCCACTTCTACCTAAAAAATCTATTGGATTTAGGCCTAGAGTTTACGGCCATTTGTTTTCCATTTTAGTTGAACACGTTTTAGGAGTCTAGGTTAATAGTTTTCCATTCAGTATGGTAATGGAAAGAGAAAACACATCAGAGTTTAAAAATGTGGCAAGGGGGGGCCTCAATAATTCCCCAAGGATACATGCAAACTTTGTCTTGTGTACCTGGGCTAAAATACTTGGAAACCAAGTGTGGCAATTGTCACAACTTTGGTTTCAGACAACAAGTTTATTCTAAAAAGGTCACTACCCAATGAAGCCCAACCCAGAAGACAGGAAAAGGAAAAAATGGGTAGGACATGCTGGTCATGGGTACAGATGAACACTATTTCCACCAGGTCCTCTAGAAAAGATTTACTCCCTCAAAGGCTGGTCAGGCTTTGTATCAGATAACTGTAAGTTATCACAATAATAACAGATGTGCAGGAATCTGGACCTAGAAAGAGATTAAGCAGTTTCTGTTCTGAAAGGGAGCTCTCCAGGAATTGGCATCGATGCCTTCTGACTTCATGGCAGGCAGGTCTCTCTTATAGCCCCTGTTTCCGTCTTGATTGGAACAAGGCTTAGTCGTAGATGAGCATTCTCTCTCTTCCATTTTGTTTGGTGGCTAGCTAGAGAATGACCCTTACCCCCTTTGTCTACTGCCCTTCTCTGGTCCACGTTCTAGCACTGGTGTTTCAGAGCTGACTGCATTCTTCACTGTTGACATCAGTGTCACTATCATAATTGTAACCTTGGTGCTGAGCCTGTTGGCACAGAAGTTCACTAGGTGTCAAGTCAGCAGTGACTGAGGTGTAGCACCTACCCTTGCACTGACTCCCTTGGTGCCATTCTCAATATCATCCACTTTGGCATCTGATCCCTTGAGACTGAAGCCTCATTCGTGATACCGGGGAGGGGTATGGGCCACTTGGCTCTTTTCCAAGAGACCTTTATTAAAGGCTGCTGCCATCATGATGGAATCAGCCAGCCTTGTGGGGTGATGGAGAATCTTATCCACTCTTCTAGGCCCCACTCCATGATTCAACTACAGCCTCCAAGCCCTTGAAGTTGACTGAGTGATTAGCATTGCTTTTGGAGGCTGACGGGTAGGAAAAGTTACAGTGAAATCCCTTATTTGCATCCGCTTTGGCTACCCCAAGGGACTCTCCAGTCAGATGTCTTGTTCCTTTCATTGACATCCTCAATGGGCAGAGGGATGGAAAGCCACTGTAAATCTCTGGTGTCCTGATCAGAAACATGTCACGCACATTTGGATGAGTCTTGTCTTTGTCCCCCAAATGATTCTTGGGGAGTATTAGAATTGATACCGGAGGGGTGGGGGTCATGATCATTTGGTCACACCTCACCCGAAGAAGATATTTTACAGGAGACATTCTGTTCCACACTGCTTATTTCTTGGTGACCCATCTTGATGGCATTGTAAGTGGATAGGGTATGGTAAGACCCACAAAAGTTCTCTCTAGGAGACTGCATAGAGGCTGCTCTGGCTGACTGCCTCTTGTTGGCAGCATCTTTTAATAAAGGGCCCTCAAAGAAAGCCAAGCAGTCCCTTTCCCCAGATAAGGATTCCTAGCTTAAGTATCAGTTATGCATATTTATGCTTCAAGTACATTCTCCTTTCAGGCACTGAATTACTTAGTTTACATGAAACATTTTCAATGTGATCTTGTGGAATATGCTCCAGACATGTTAAAGTTGTTTCACAGTGATGTTAAAAGGAGTTTGGAATCGCAGGTGGCAACACTGGGTAAAGTATGTATTCATGCTTCTTGAGACTGATTCATGTTGTGACTGATGGAAAAGGGCAGTTGGCTGGGTCTGGTGTAATGACACACTGTCATGTCTGGCTTAGACACTAATTTTTCTGGACATCTTTAAAGCATCCTTCACTAATACCCAATGTAATTGGCCCTATCTGTTTGGATCCCAGTGACACATAAGCTAGAAATGACTATTCACTACAGCAAGACTGCTGCTTCATTAGATGTTAAGTTGTCTATTCATCTAGTGACCTTTACTAGGAACAAGATGGTTGAGCAGAGGTTGTGATTCAAAAAAGTCATCATCAGCCCCACAAGCAGTGATCTGACAAAAATGCCATCAGACCTTTTTTTCTTTTTTTAATGAATGCCATTCTAGATGCAGAGGTGATCCACAGAACCACAGATTCCATAGCCCTCCCCTCAAGGATCCAGCCATAGAATCTCTGAGGTCTTTCCCAACTGTCCCTCTCTGGAGGCAATCGGGGGTTTGGTCACCCTCCCTCCATCTTAGAACTTTTGTTCATAGGTTCACACTAACCCTTGTGGACAATTTTAAGCCTAACCAATTACCCCATGTGAGTATCAAACTCTGTATCTTGTGTTTATAAGATAAACACCTTAACCATTATGCAAACCTCCCAACATCAGGCCCTCACACAGGACAGTTGGATAAGAGACATCATATCCAAAGGGTATAAGATTCTTTTTATTTCACCCACAAGGTCTTTTTCCTTTCCCTTTCTAATCGTCTGACTGTTTTCAGGTGGCAGCCAAATTCAAGGTTGCAAACTTCTTACAAAAAATCCATTCAGAAGGCCTCACCAGACCAAACCAGAAATGGACGGGAGTTTATTCAAGAGATTGTTTTGGTTCCAGAAAAGACAAAGTACTGCAAGCCTACCTTAAATTTAGGTGTACTAAATCAGAAAAAGCAAATTCCATATGGTCACACTGCACTGTATTCTTCTTTGTCTGCAGGAAGGTGACTAGATGTGCTGTTTGGAGCTTTAGGACATTTGCCTTTAAATTAGAATAGGTAGAGTGTGGAGGATGTTCTTGCACTTCTGGATGGGAACCAGTCTGTTTGGAGCCCTTCCATCTCACCACAGCCCTCCAAAGTGTTTACCAAAATTGTGGCCTAAGACTGCAGGGACTTTGAATGTTTTTGTATTTCATCTGGCTTCTAGCTACTAGCACCATGGGATTGCTAATTTGAGAGCAGGAATACTTGCTGCAACTGTTCCTGTCCTTGAGGGTATCCATGAGCACCACAGAGTCTCAGTTGTCACAGCACAATCTCAAGTATTGATTGGTTGCTACCTGGACACATTGACCAGACAAGCCAGTTTTCTCCTGGACAAAATTTTCTCTCTAGTCAGCCGTTCAGACTTCTTTTCTAGTAATTAGAGCAGCCTTATGCCTCAAGATGTTTTGCTAGATGCTACATGAGAGCTATTCAGTAGTATGCTGGTATCAGTGTTTGGAACCAGTGTCTTATATGATTAGTATTTCTCCTGCATGCCATCATCACCTTTGCTGGTGTCTGTGCACTCGCAGCCTGTCTCAGAGCTGCCCCTTTAACCCTCCCCTTCCCACTACCATAGTCACTATGGACGTATCTGTTGGGGTGAGGACTGTTGTTTAGGGCAGGTGTTCCAAAGAACATGAACAGATGAAGAGGACTCCTTGCACATCAGTATTTTGGAGGTACGCGAGTTCCATCTATCACAGCAGCCTTTCCACTTCCCCTAAGTTGAAATTGTTCACTGCTATGATTGTCTGATTCCCTTTTTTTTGTCATGTGTATAATTTTAGATGAAGCTGTTACTTAAGTACTAAAATGTTACTTGTTAATTTGTTTGACTGTTCTCAGTTTATCTCTTAAAAATGTACAGTAAATTGAATTGTTGATCATGATATATTTTGTGTGTAATTTGCTGGCAGTATGGCCTTTGGATATCAATCAAATCTTCCACATGGAAACATTTTAATATTTTATAGCCATATCATTTTACCATGTTGTGCTTTTGTTAGTATAGGATGTTTAACTAGCCTGATCTTAATTAAGATATGGTCCTAATGAAAGACCAAGCTTAACATTATCCTGATGCTTGAAACTGTCTGTGCAGTGTTTAATGGTGTCCGATATTTTATGCAATTTGTGGTCTTGGCTACATTTTCTGAAGTTTTCTAAGTTTCTCCTGAAGGGTCCTGCAGGTTCAGTAAGATTACTTTAGCTAACAACAAGTTAAATAAATGAATAATGGAATTAATATAATTGTTAGCAAGAAATGAAGATTCTGTACGAAC
>NC_056745.1:911199125-911274125 GCF_019279795.1 Protopterus annectens
AAGAAAGGTGGATAAGACCACAGTCCACTAGAAACCAAAACATCCACCAGCAGTAAAGGCTGCCAACTCCAGAAGGGATAACCATGTTGTTGAATACTTGACCAAGTTCATATTTTATAAAGTTTTATTGAAAAACAATCTATTTTGGTTTAATGTTCGTACTGATTTAAATTAATTCAATACAAACGTTGGTCTATTTTATATCTTTTAAAATGTATCTGTTATATATTTTAAGATTGTATGTACACTGTGTAACAAAACTAGAAAAAGAATCCATGGGGATACTGCATTTGGTTCCCTTTTAAGAGGATTCACACACATTTTGTTGAATTAGTTAATGAATTTTAGATGCCTATTGGCACCTTGATTTAAATTGACTATATAAATTACAGTCATTGTTACGAATGAATTATTCTGATGAAGTCTGCTTTCTTTGGTGGCGGATGAAACAACAAAGTTTTTATTTTTTATCCCTAATGAAAATGATGTAATGCAACCTGGACAACAGTTCTGCATATTTTAGCATGCATTGTATTTTTTATATATAAAATAGTTTCTGAGAACTGGCTTTTTTAAAAACAAATTACAGTTATGGAACATATATTTGGATTGTATGCTACTCTACTTAGATTGTGATTTCAGATGTAAAATGTAGGTATGCATTTCCTTCTTAAAATTGTGTACCCATTTTGCTTTTGCCAGTGGTGGTGGTGGTGGTTTTGAATGGCATGTTATAGTGACCGTTCGTAACTGAATATACACAGATTTTGTGTTCTGATCCAACGCCAGGTTGAACTTTACCTGTATTGACAGACTTGTATGTACTTTAGTAGAAAGCTTTGTAGTAACTTTAGTAACTTGTTCAAACATTGGAACATAAAGTACTGCATAATGTCAAGCATACTCCTGTTACTGCTTTCTTCTGAAGCTATATACTTCCTTTTGTATAGCCTAGCCTGCTATTAAGATTGTTTAGCTAACAACAAGTTAAATAAATGTGCTATATAATCAGTGCGTGTTATCTTTATGTATAGCCTAATGTGTATGCTAATCACATTATGTTCATGTATATTATTTAGTTTTGGTTTTGTTTGGGATAGCACGGTCCATACAATCCTGAAGATGCATATAGAGTGCCTTGGTGTAGGATTCCGCATCCTGGATACCATTATCCTTCTGCATGGGAATAGTGAAGCTTTCCACTTCGGATGCAAGTAGTTTGAAGTTTGCTTTGGAAAGGTTTTTGACTATGGTTTCTTTGACTGGGGGAGGTGGAGGGGTGAGGATGTCCAGGGTTATCAGTTTGTGGTTGGATCTGACCAAGGAGGGAGTGATAACAGGTGTGGTACAATGGGCGCCCATATTTGTGATGATTAAATCCAATATGTTGTCCCCTCTAGTGGGGGAACATACTAGTTGTTCAAGAGCATTTGAATTTATAAATTCTATGAATCACTGAGCATAGGAGTTGGAACATTGGTAGTTTGCCCAGTCTATACCAGGGTAGTTGAAATCACCCAAGATTATGGTGTTGGGTAGGACCTTTATATTTTCCAATGTCTCAAGGAATGCAGAGTGAGCATCTTGGGACATGGTGGGCGATCTATAACTGGCTACGAATTGAAATGTGGTTTTGCCTGCTGATAGTTGCGCATGAATGATCTCTGGGGTATCATGCTGCGCTACTAACCTGGAGATATGGATATCCTTGATGAATATGGATACACCTCTGCCCTTTGTACTGCGATCCGGAAACTGAGGCCGGAAGGTATGATATGAATTGTAACCTGGCAGTGCTGGGGTGCTCTCTTGAGCCTTGAACCAGGTTTCCGTCACTGCACAAACATCGATTTTTTCTATGCTGAGGAGAGCCTCAAGTGTGTGCATTTTGAGGTCGAGACTTCTGCTGTTGAGTAGCATTATCCTTAGTTTTTGGTTACCTGTGCTGGTTATGGTGGTTGGTTTGTCCTTTGAGCCTTGCCTAAAAAAGGCACTATGGGGACGGCAAGAGCCTTGGCCAGTATTCGAAAACCTAGGGGTGACAGGTGCAACCCATCTCTGGCAAAACAGCAAGGCTTGTCTATCATGTCATCCCAGGCAGACAGACACTGAATCCCCTTAGAATGACACCAAAAGCTTAGCCAGTTGTTGAAATTGATCATTTTGTCTTTGTATTGTGGTATCATTCTCGGTGAAGGTAGTATGCTACTCAAGATCAGGCTCATACCAGCTTGGGCTACATGATCAGAGAGCTCCTCAATGTCTCTTTTCATGTAGTCCAGGGAGGTACGTCTTAGATCATTCACACCAACATGTACAATGACAGCGTCATACTTGTACTTGTTCTGGAGTGACCTAAGTGCCTGTGTTATGTAGCGGATCTGAGCACCCGACAGGCAGCTGACAGTAACCTTCTCCTTGTTCAGCCTGGTGAGTGGAACATCCATGTGCCGTACTATAGAGTCCCCTATTACTAGCGTGTTAGATATGGTGTTTTGCCTTAAGGGCTGTTGTGAGGCACACCGCTGAGGTAAATTATGTGTTTTCTGGCTTGTGTTTGAAGGTGCAGGTTGCTTGCTTGTCTGCTTTGTAGGGCACTGTTTCTTTTTCAGATTGGTACCTAGTGCCTCCGAATATGTTTTTGTGTATTTAAGACTCCTTCCTCAAGCAAGAAGAAACCAGTCTGGTGGACCCCGGCCATAAGCAAACTTTACAATGAAAGGAGGAGACTTATACAAAAAAAGGCCAAATCTCAAGTAGAAAAATCATTCCTGATCAGCATTAGTAAGAAATTGAGGGCCCTCATCAAGTCAACTAAAGCTAATTTTGAAAAGAAAGTTGCCAAGGATGCCAAGGATAACCATAAGTCCTTCTATGGCTACGTCAAAAACCTAAGTGGCAACACTCAGGTCTGTTCTGCTGAGCTAGTACAAAATGGAACAAAATACACTGACCCTTCTGACATTGCCAACATCTTGGCTGACAGGTTCAGTGCAAATTTCTCCCTCCCCCTCACCACCTACAGGGTCTATTACCATTCCAGGGGATTGTGTAAGTTCAATTATTACTGATACGTTGGTTAACAAGGCTCTATCTAAAGCTAAAAACACTGCCTCCATGGGATCAAATGGTGTCCCAGGCTGTGTCATACGCGAGCTCCAAAAGGAATTAACCCCGCATCTTAATACCCTGTTGATTCTCAGCCTCTCCACAGGATATGTGCCCATAGAATGGCACACGGCAACTATGGTCCCGCTACACAAGGGTGAGGCCACAACTGACCCTGGGAACTACCGACCAATAAGCCTGACCAGTCTGATCTGTAAGGCTATGGAGCGAATCATTATGGAACTCATAAATGGAGAAATTGGGAACCTCCAGTCGCTGGACCCCACACAGTTTGGCTTCGTCAAGGGCAAATCATGCCTCCTGAACCTGGTGGATTTCTTTGAGACAGTTACTCAGGCTATAGATAAGGGAAAGGAGGTACACACGGCTTACCTTGACATTGCTAAAGCATTTGACACCATTCCCCATTCAGGTATTATTGATAAGCTCACCAGCCTGGGCATAAACCCTTACATCACAAGATGGATCGCAAACTGGCTCTCAGACAGATCCCATAAAGTAAGAGTAGTAGGATCTCTGTCCGAATCCAGACCAGTAACGAGTGGTGTGCCTCAGGGCTCTGGCCTGGGGCCCCTCCTGTTTGGCATATACTTCTCAGAAGTACAGGCAAGCGCGGAAGGGCTGTGGCTGACTAAGTTTGTGGACGACTGCAAACTGGGTGCTATAATAGAGTCTCCGGCCGACATGGAGATCCTCCAGAAGGGCCTAAATGAGACTGATGCATGGTGTCAAAGCCATGGTCTCAAGCTAAATGCAAAAAATGCGTAGTAATCCCCTTAGGAAAAACAGAGTACCCGCAAACTACAACATAGGAGGTAATCCCCTGAAATCTGAAGAAGAAATAAGGGATCTAGGGACCCAAGTAGATAGTCAGCTTTCCTTTGATAACCATGTTGCCAAAGTGGTTAGAAAATCCTTCTGTGTGACCCATCTGATCACGAAAGGGTTCTCATCACGATCTAAGGATGTAATGGTGCCCCTCTACTCTTCCCTCATCAGACCCATTATTGAGTACAATGCACCAATTGGAATGTACCTGGCTAGACATCTCCAGCAGCTGGAGAGACCACAGAGGTACCTAATCAAGAGGATTACTGGCCTCAAACAGTTTCCCTATGCAGCACGATTGAAATAGCTAAGACTGTTCTCTGTTGTATACCGCTTTCTCAGAGGCGATCTCTGTCTAACGTACAGAGCCATGTCCAACCCAGAATTGTTGAACATGCTCCATCTTAGCAAAACCAAATCTACTCGAGCTACACGCTCTAGGGATATAAACCTCAACACAACAATGAATAGAACATGCTGGAGGGATAGATTCCCTTCGCAGAGACTTCCCTTACCATAGAACAGGGTCCCGATCTACCTAAGACAGAGCCCCTCTCTATCACTATTCAAGAGGAACCTTGATGAGTGGATGGGTAACAGAAAGTTCACACCGGGGATCACAACAGCACTACTAGATAGGGGCCAAGGGTACTAGCTGCTAGTACAAGGGTCTAGGGAACTAATAAAGGGGCGGTGAATACTGCACAACATGGCTGGGCTAATATATGCCTTCGGGCAGATAGCCCAGTACCAACCTATGAACCTATATTATTTATTATTTATTTATTTTACATTTTACATTTGTTAACTGGGTTAGTCTGGCTGAGCTATTCACTCATTTTCAGCAGAGACCCGGGGAGAAAAGCTCCTAAGGACTAGAAAACAATTTATTAAATTTTCGTAATATAGTAGTAACAATCAGCTATAGGATCTTACAAGCAGAGACCTGGAGAGAAAGAAAGCTCCACAGGCAATTCAGTTATACATAGTATTAATAATTGGCAGACAAGTATGTGAGTTGTTACAAACAAGGTTTTAAACAATTAGCAGAAGAAAATGTGACTAGTTACAATATTATTTAAGCTGCTTAGAGCAAAATGAGTTAATAGTTAGGCAGATGCTTATTTAAAGTGGGTAGGATCTAGTTGTACAGGAGGTAGAGTATAGGAGACAGACTAGACAGGTAGGTTGTTTTGAGACTGTAAGAATTAAGAATGGTTGGAGATAGAGGAAGGGAAGAGGTAGAAGAGGCAGGGGAAATAGTGTTAGAGATACATTGAGTGAGGTGGTGAAATAGGTGAAAGGATATTAAGTAAATTGTAACTTGTGGGGGCTTTTCCCACTTGGGTCTCAACCTCTAAGTGGCCATTACACAGCAGAATTAACCTAATTAATGAAACATAAGTGAACAAATTTTTATGTAGTCGGAACTGAAGTAATATACCTCAACGTAATTTAAACGGATTATCACCTAGCATCATAGACAGCCATGTATTAAAAAGCTCTACTGAGGTTTTCTGAGGCTGAAACAATTAAACATATGTTACAGAATACCTACAGAAAGATCTGTCAGATTTTTTTCTTTGGGGACGAATTATGATTTTCCATGTTTAGTGGCATATTTCCTTTTGTAATATGTACATTATTTCTCAGAAAAATATAACAAATTCGCTCATTTGTTCAGATAATAATATTTTTTGGCATTTGAGGTTTTATATACTGTTTTTTCATATAGTAACATGTCCCAGCACACATACATGTGCACAAAAACAGTGCTACACTGTAGCTTATGTAGTAGGAGTGAGTTTCAGCTACACCTCTGCATGTGTTTCTCTTCTCACACACACAAGCCCTAATACAGCTGATCAGCTACACTTTTGCTGGTTATTTTTCTTAGAGGCTAAGTATTACTTGGCTTGGAAACGTTCCCAAAATGATAAAATCAGCATGCACACTGAACAAATGATTCTTTGGGCTCACTATGGTTCCTTTCTTCAGTCTACTCTACCCAGCATCACTGTAAGCTGATAGGGCCAGCGTGTGCCACCTTGATGTTTGTACCTCATTAAGAAATTAAATGCAGCTGTATACAGTAGATAGAACATTAGTTTTTGTACCACTTCTCAGGCACACTCATTGTTTAAAAGAATTCACTGACATGAACAGTGTATCCATTTTGCTGCTGCAATGTCTTAATAATGTCTGCTACCATCATCCCATCTGCTGCTTGTTATCATTTGACCCCTGTATATACACTGTCTTCAGGGAATAGACCTGTCTCTTAGACATACCTGTCCATACAAAGGTGCTTTTTTCCATTGAACACTGTAGGTCCTGTAGCTAGAGGATAAGGGTGGGACTTGAATAGAATCTGTTGGTGAGCAGTGAGTATCCCTGCCTAACAAAAGCACATTTGCCATTCTTTTCTATGGTAAGCTGTACCCTCAGGTGCTCATATGGTGCTTTAGCACGTCATCTCTGGTTCTTGGCAGAGAAAATGTATTTGGTGTGCTACCATGGCAGTAGACTTTCTTGCAAAGACAGTAACACACGTCTTTTTTCAAAACTGAGAACACGTTCCCTTTGTATAGAAGTGAGTATTCTATAGAAATGTCTGTCTCTAATTTGGAGGAGGTGTTAAATTGTACTTGTGTCTTTAAAACTGAAAGGGAGACTGTGTGGAAAATTGATTATCGCCGAAGTGGAGGAATTTTGAATCCACTACATGTTGTAGAATAACTACTTATCTCATACCGCATTGAAAACTACAGTGGTAGCTCAACAGCTCATTGCAGAAAAATCTAGCTTCAGTGAAAAGGCAGCTTAAGGCATACATACTAAACCCATGGCACTTTAAAATGCAAGCTGTACTATAATCAAACACCAATTTTTATTTATTGTACAAAAAATGCATCTATATCTTTGTGTATTTAGTGTGTATATATTTTTGATTTGAGTAAAGGTTTTTGGCCTGGTGCCAGGATCATCTTGGATTAAAGAAAGAATTGAGCTACGTAAGAGGTGGACTAATTGCTGTGTGTCTTTGGTAACTTAGAGCACTTGGACATCAGATTTCAGTTGTTTTTACTGGTTCTTTTCTTGTTAAATACTTAATTTGCAAAGCTACTCCAAGCACATCACCATGATAGTTGTGGTTCCATAGTGGCTTTTGCATGCAATTAAATTCTTCTTCTTCCTACTATTGAAAGTGAACCTTTAAACTCCTCTGTGTTAATAAACCACTTCTGGCCATTTAAACCACTTGCGCTATCATCCTGTTAGCTGTGCAGACCATTGCAGTCCATGTAGTAGCTCTGCTGTTCTGAGCAGCTCCTGTAATATTTTCCAACCCACTGTCTGCTTTCCCATGAACCGTGTCATACAGCCCCACTGGTCATCATGGACAGACAGACAAGCTTAACCCCCCTTTTATTGCCAGCCTTATTGCAAATGGAATTCTAAGGCAGTGTAAAAACTGTTTCATGCTCACTGAAACAAACTCCTACTTAACTCAAAGGACAGTATCACGAGGCAACCCTCTACCATTAAGGTGCATGCAGTGAGCAAAACAGTGTCTTAACCTCACACACATCTGTGCAACAATCACAGACTGTCACCACAAAACTGTCTTGTACTGATGATGTTAAATAATCTATACACAAACTTCGTAGAACTCCTAAGTCAAGGCATCAGCCTAAATCCTAAAAGTCTACCTCCTATATGCTACCAACCATCAACAGATCATAACCAACATACAGCACACTGTGACACTCTGAAAAACAGCGAGTATGAAAAAGTCCTTAAGGCAGCAAGACCATGATAGAAGTTTTGGCAGCATCTTCGCCATAAGTGACTCCATAGTTAGGCCCACATATGCTCCACTCATCAGGCTGAGCAAAGACAGAGTGACTGTTAACTGCCTGTCAGGTGCACCAAACAAAACAAGTTCTACAAGCGCTACACCAAAGTACTTTTATTGAAACAAAGCTTTCAGACAGATAGTCCTTCCTCAGTGTTGAATCCACTTCATTGGTTCACTTTTATGCTCTTTGACCTGCCTGTCAGGTGCCAGGATCCACAATTCACTAGAGCTCTAAAGTGTCTTCACCTCAAGTACACATGATCTGGTTATTGTGCATATGGATTGAATTACTTGAGACTCAAATGCTATATGATATGAGATGAGATGAGATGAAATGCAAGACACAATGGAGCTCTGAAATGGGTGGGAAACTAATATTGGGCGGTATTCTTTCATTGCCAGGAATGATGCTTTAATGCATTTAAAATATAATTAACTTAGCTTAGCTACTAATGTCATTCTAGGGGGATTCAGTATACATCAGCCTAGAGAAGATGTCTGACAACCACAACTGCTTTGCTATGGATGGCCTGCTTCTATGTCCTCATGGCTTCTGTACGTTGGCAAAAAAAAAATTCTTTACCCATTGTGCCTTTTTAGTTGAGATCAATCTCTTTAAATTACCTATATAGCCAACCATAATCAAACTCATATACAAAATACCACTGCTGAATGCTAGAAGTCTCAACAAAAAGTTAAACTCCTTACAGGCATTCCTAACTGTTGAAAATATAAATATATGTATAGTTACTGAAACATGGTTTTCAGAACAGTGAAAGTACCCCCGCAGTGCAGGCCTTTAGTGCCTACCACTCTTTCAGACCTAGCACTGAATTTAATGGTGTAACTGGAAGGGGCATGTCTGTGTTCCTAAAAAAAAAATCACCTCCACATGCTTAATGCAGGACAGTGACCTTGAATTCCTCCATATCCTTCTCAAGATAAACAAAACTCAGTACAGTGTCATAGCCAGCTACCCAACCCTCACTCTGTGATGTCAGCAGACCATAAGGCATATCTAAACAAATTGGTATTCCTCACTATCAAACCCAACACAATCTTCTTGGGTAACTTCAACTATCCCTCTGTTAACTGAAAACAAACACCATCACAAATAAGTATACTCAAAGATTCATGGCGTTATTGCCAACTATTAGACCAACTAGTTCTTATCTTGATGGTTGTCTCAAAAATATTGGACCTGATTCTTACCAGTATACCCCCCCAATGCTGACCACCCATCGTTACCAAATCACTGGTCATGGTCAAGTCTGACCACTATGCAGCAGTAGCATAGCTAGGGCAGGGTGAAAGGAGCAAATGTCGTGGGTGTAAAGTATTGGGGTGCGATTGGCCAATTCCTGAGCTCTCGGTATTGCATTTGTGGTCAAACTTGAACACTATAGCACTCCTTGTGTGGTCTAAACTGTAGCAATCTATTGCCACATTGTAGCAAGTAGTTTGCTACAGTTTAAGAGTTAAAAAAAAAGAAAATTTTTTATCTGAAACTTGAGCACTGTGATGCTCTGTGTTTGTCGCAAGCAGTTTACAAGAATTTAAAAGAAAAATGATTTTTTTTGGTTAACTAAAACCTGAGTGCTATAGTGCTGTCTGCAGGGTATAAACTGTAGTATCTGTTTGCTACAGTTTAAAAGAAAAACATTTTTTTTCACTGAAATGAATGGAAGGAGGGTAGGGCAGTCAGCAGAAACAGGACCTGACTGTCTGGGGCAAGAAGGGGGTGGGATATGTTGTGTATCTGGCAGCTAGATGGTTGGTGTGCCAGGGGAAGAAACTGATTTTTTTTTTTAAGCTCTTCACTTGAAGTGCTGGAGGGAGGGTGCTGTCTGAAGGAAGCCAGTCAATTGAAATCCTGCAGTTTTGCAGAAGTCTTTTTTTTTTTTTTTTAAGATGGGCAAGGCTAGTTCATGGTACTGGCGCAGGGCACTGATTGCGCCATCTATGCTTCTGCTGTGCATAACAGGTACTTTGTTACTTCAGTTTACAATTTTAAAATGTTTTCTTTCCTGCACTACTCTGGGGCATGGTATCGCCTTTTTAGGAAGGTCCAGATATGCTCAGCAATTTTTTTTTTTCTAGTGCAGCTCTTACTTATTCGAAGAAAGCCAAGGCTGAGAAGATAGGCTCACCTGCTGAACCTGTATTGCTCCATCTTTTTTTACTAAGATGTATTCTGTCTTTTAGGAAAATTTCCATTCTTCCATAATTTTACAGAGCATGACGGTGGAACATGCAGGCCTATAGCCTGGATCAGTAACACTCGTCCTGTGTGTGTTGACACAACTTAAGTTTGATGCAAGAGGCACATTAATGGGAGTTAGTTTAGGTTATCCTTGCTACTATGGTAATAATTACATGAAATATTGTCTACAGTTGTATAGCAAGTGTTCTTGCTGTCATTATTGTCTAATGTAATATAAAGAATCTCACCCATGTCAAGGTGTTTTAACAGACTGAGTCTCGGGCATCTTAAAACTGCAGCAGAAGGTGCCTACTGCCATACTTGCTGTGCATTGCATTTGAGAACTCTCCTTATTAATTATAGTGTACTACTTTCCATATTATTGCCCTTTATTTAGTTTTCTCATAGCTAAAAATTTCTTGTTACATTTGCCTTTTGGAACTGGATATCTTTCATAGTTACATGTGACAGATTTGATAAATTTAGTAAAGTTTTGGTGCCGTATTTAGACTACAGTTGTTTTCAAACATAAAATCAGTCTTGTGAATTCCACAGTTGCTGCTTTTGGGAGGCGCATGCACAACCTTTCAAACAAGTAATATACCTCCTGCAGCATTGAGTTTGCCAAGTAATTACAGTGAGCCTGGGATACCAACCCCCACCCCCACCAGGATGGGCAAGCTGAGTAAATATATTCAAGAGTCATGCCTGTGTTTTATCCTTAAGGCAGTTCAATTTTCCTTTTTTCTCATCAAAAGGATCACCCAGTAGCCTGTCTACCTATAATTAGTTGGTTCATTCATTTCTTCCAGTGGAGGTAGCCAAGCTGACAAGGTAGGGTGAGAGGAGTTCTTTATATTAATTCCCCAACCTATGACCTTATCTAGCATATTTGTTTACCTAGGAGGCAAGAGTCAGGTGTTGGGACGCAGGCCAGGAAAACTCCCTCTATGGTGGCATTTTTACAGGCTTCCCTGTATGCTGCTTCTAATGGGCATGTGCCTCCACACATGTCAACCTTCTGTGTGAGTGACCTGTTATTGGTAAAGCATGGGCTCACTAGGACCATTGCTGGGAGCTATATACCTCCCTCTTGGTAGGCTTTGCTAATGCAACAATCCAATCATTTCTCTCCCCCATGACGGGCAAGCATGTTGGACTGTCTTACTTCCATCCTCCCCTGCCCAGTACTACCAGTGCCTGTTCTGCTAGTGAAACATAGACTGACCTTGCTGTTTTCAGTGCCTTATTCTTTTATGTGATGGGGTCAGTCTTTGTATGTTTGCCTTTTAGAAGAATAATGTTCTTTCCCTTTTTGTTTGAGAAGGGTGTGTGCCCCATCCTGTTGAAAGAAGATTTCTGTTTACCTTCATGCTATTCCTACTGATTCTACTTTTTGCTGCAAGTTGAGGTAAAAAAAAAAAAAAAAGACCAAAACTAATTCTCACTTCCTGATAGTGAAGAAGGAGCTTATGAATTCAAGCTCTCGATTTATAGGAATGTATGAAACTCTGATGATTCTTACCAAGTGGTGCCTTCACAGTTTGGATATGACTGGTTCCACCTCAAAGCTGCTTGGTTCCTACTGTTTTTCCTCTGATCCTGCAGGACCTACCTGCAGAGGTTTCAGAACTGACTGAGATTGCTGGGAGACCTTCCACAAGGCAGACTTAGAAGTGAGGAGGGGTCACAGACGATGTGCAATGGAACCAGATACCAGCACATTCAGTCAGCAAGTAGGCCTTACTGACCTATGTTGGGTGCACTCATGTATTTGACACCAGTTATCCTACAGCTAGGGTGCATCAGCTGTTCATGTTTATCATGACCTTGGAGAGTCAAGATCGTATACCAGCCTTAACTGTTCAAATTTAGCCTCTTAAATATCAGTGTCATGCTATCTCAGCATCCCTGGAAGAGGTAACAGTTGTTTTTGCATAGTTAACTTGGTTTTATTCATGCATTTATTTATTGTTTTTAAATTGGTATGAAACTTTTTTAGCTCCTATTTGGAACACCTGTGGTGTAATTACTTTACTATAATTTTAATTTTATTAATGTATTTACCCCATGTATATCCTGAAAATGATTTTTATTTTAAAATTTGTTTCCTTCTGATAAAAACAAATGTAAAGTTTGTTTTATCTGCATACCCATAATTATTGCATTTTACAGTGGTACTGAGATCATTTTAACGTTACTAACTAAATAATTACCCTGCTGCTTTCCATTAGAATAAATGTGAGTTTGAACCTGAAGTAAGACATCATGCTATTAAGTAGAATGATGTCTCAATTCCATCCAGTTTGACTTAGTAGCAGAACTTGGCTAGCCAGTCTGTGTCTATCAAGATCTGATCTTACAGCTTACCCATTGATCTCAGCTAATTTGTCTAGAAACATCACAGGAGGCAGATGACCCTTATCTTCCTGGTTATTATCCTTTTCTTTCTCATATTTATTATTCATTTAGTAAATGCTGGCAGAACACCAGATATAGCAGTGGTGACAGTACAGACAGCTCACTGTAGCAGTTCATTTTTTATGGCACTCAGAATGAGGATGATGGTGGTTGTGAATGACCACAGCAGTTTGCAGTGCAGTGCAGAGGGCATTTCTTTATTTGCTTTCCTCATGGCCATAAATCATAGTTGATCATCAAAAGTGTCTTTCATTTTGTTTGGGGGGGCACTCTGTTTATAAAAGCAAAGGATCATTTAATGGTCACAGTGAAAAGGTTTTTGGTGTGCCTTTTTGGGGTATGGCTAGAAACAGTGCATGTATGCTTGAGAATGACAAGTTGAAATACATTACTATGACTATTCTTTCACGTTTGTAACAGTGTCACATTGTTAGGGAATAAAAACACAGACACTGTGGAAAAAGCACACATCAGTTACATTTATGGCTTGTCAGGGGAGCAATGTATTGTGAACATAAAATGAACTATATTAAAGTCAGTCATTTTCTTTGCAATTAACAATCAGAAGTTTACCCAGAAAATGATCTTTTTTGAACAAGCTATGCAAAAGCAGAGGGCAATTACAAGATAACTGTGAAACAGAAGTGGTGTGGCTTCTTGAGGGAGCAATGCATAGTTATCTGAGATCATCAAGTTGAAATACATTACTGTGGTCAGTATTCTTTTTTTAATTTTATTTTTACTACAAACAGATGTGTGAACTGACAGTGACTATCTTTTGAGGGTATGGGTGAGGATGCATACAGTTTATGAAAACACAGGGCATAATCACTGTTGAATAAACATTTAACATGGCTTATCTGGTACAGTTTACGCTTGGGAGTGTAAACTTGAAATACATTACTGTGGCCATTATAGGTCACATTTTCTGCTGTGAAACATTAAAAGTGTCTAAGAAAATAGCTGCCTCTTATGAGAGTGAGTACTGGGTGTAAAAAGCAAAGGACCACTAAAATTAGACTTGTATTGGACCACTACTAAAAATATTGCATTAGCAGAAAATAGTGCTGGAATAGTTAAACATAAATTTGTACATCAGCTGTTTACTTCATAGGGACAAAAAAAGTAGATGTGCAAGGAGATGCTTTTATTAGTGTTTCAGTTCTGTTTTCTGCCTTTATTTTGTCATTAAGCAAAGGGCTGTTTTATGATCACTGCTAAACAATCACCTATATGGTTTAGTTGGAGGGAGGCTTATATTTCTGAGATCAGCAAGCTGAAGAACATTACTGTGCCAGTTATAACTTCTCCACAGATAGAGAGTGGTGTACTTTTTCAGAATGAGCACGTTCTAATGGGGCATCCCAATGCAAATGTCTTTGTTTGGTTTGCAACAAACATGCACATTTTTACTGTTTCTCACAGCAAGTGAATTAAATATACATGATATCATAATTGTATGCTTTCATAGCATAAGAATTGAGTCATGTTTCACAGGATTTGAGATTTTACTACAGAAGAAAAATGAAAAGGGACATCATTACTAAATGCTCTGACTTGGCATTTCTTTTTTCTTTTTTGTTTTACCTCTATATGTAAAAGTACAACCTAACTACAGTTTGTAACCAAATGTCCAAATTTGTTGTTTTTCTTTTTTTTAATAATAGAAAATGTCAGCAGTTTCAGAGGTATAATCCTATATTGATGGCCTCAACTAATAGACCTACATGGCCATTAGAAAGTGCTAGGCTGCCAAGTTGCACTATGCCCAGTTTCCATTGGATGTGAGCATGTAATTTCTGCTCCTGAATGTGAAATGCAGCCCTTATCTAGAATATGTTTTTGTTGTGTTGTCATTACAAAAGAATTTTTAAAAATGTTTTATACAATTCCTCCTCTAAAACGTGCACGCTGATTGGCCAGCCCAACCAGCGTGCTCAATATACTAACGGCGCTATGTTAAAATAGTTTAACATAGCGATACAGGTTTAAAAACAACGAGATCTCTGTTGCTTTTTAAAGCTGTCTCGCTATGTTAAACTCCTTTAACATAGCGACACAAAGCAACGGAGATCTTGTGATCTCTGTTGCTTTTTTATTAAATGGGTTTAACATATGAGACAGCTTTAAAATAAGTAACGGAGATCTCCGTTGCTTATTTTAAACCCATATGTTAACATAGCGAAACAGTAAAAGCAACGGAGATCTTGCGTGCTCTCTTGCTTTTGCCCACACTCTGATGTACTGGCGAGGCATGCAGTACATCAGAACTGCCGAATACCAGACAGCTGCGGAAGGGCAGCAAAGAGGTATACAATGCCATTATTTAAGAAAAGTAATTATTTCTTTTCTTAAATAATGTCATTAGGTAATAGTAATAACCACTAATGGGTGTTTACCCTTGATTTACTCATCGGTTGACCCAGCCACCCCCGCACCATCCCAAACCCGCCAACACCCAGCTCCAGCATTACCCACACCCAGGCGTGGGTTATTGCTATAATATTTCAGCAGACAAGGCAGCTGTTCTGTTACTGAAGTCATTGTGTATTCTGCCATATTTGGTCTTATGCAAAATTTAAGAGTTCCTTCAAAGCAAGCCACATATCTTCCTTAAAGTGTTTGAAAACTGTCCCGAAACCAATTACTTTTCCTGTTTTATTCACCGGGTGGAAACAAGGAAAGATACAGCCCTTAAAAAAACAAAGGAACGAATGCAGCACACTAAGAGCTAAAGTACTTGAAGCTAGAAAAATGATAGCAGTTACTTAAATATCCGCACTGTCAAAACCACTGTAACAACTCTTTATTCATAAAAACATACGAAGATTAGTGCTTTTGTCTTCTTAAATGAAAACGTCTTCATATTAAATCCACAGTAAACTGATTCAATTTATGCACTTAAATCCACGAATCATGACCTGAAAAATAAGTCACATGGGTGCCAAGCCCCCGTGATGTCATACTCATGAAAAAGTAGAAGGAAAAGCATTTTATTTCTTGTGACCGTGAAAAAATGGGGTACTATAATGTTATCGTACTAGTTGATTTTTACATATTTTTTTAAACTGATGGCCTTTTAAAATCCTTTTCCTCCTATGAGGATTGCAGCTTGTTTGAAGATTCAGCCCTTCACAGCTGGATGTGCACCATCAGTTCCGATTTTACCCTGAAGTGAGTACATGAGCTTAGGGATACAGTTAAGCTGTATGATTCCTTCTTCTTCTAGGAAGGACTCAAGCTCATCCTTTCCTCATGGATGACTGCATTATATTTTGCCATCAGGTGGCATACAAACCTTTGGAGACTACTGCAGTGAAATGCCATTCCAATGGAGTTGAGTGCTTCCACTGCTTGCTTCAAAATGTCTGTATTGGAGAAATTGTTTTATTTATTTATTTATTTTACACCTTTATCAGTCATTGTCTTGACAGTTACTCTTAAGAATTTGGTTGCCTTTGGTACATTTTTGCTGTAGGTCTTACTGATATTTTGTCCTTTGGCTATTATCTGACTCCTTCCACCTTTTTGGATTTACTACTGAGAATTAAGTCAGCCAACGAGATGACCCCCTTGATGTTTCACACCTACTTTCCTTATACCTTTTTGATCTGCTTAGGTGGGCCTTTCCATTGAGCCTCACCTGTTGTATTCCCCAGTGCTAGGCAAGGACATACTTGTGCATTTGGTTTGCAGTGTAAATGTGGAATCTTCATTATTATTTCTTGATTTGCAAAAAGTGTGAGTGTTCTGTGAATGTGTTCAGCTGGTGGGATTGGAGGCTGAGCAGGTAGACACACTGCAAAGAACAGGAACTTTCACTAAATTAATTCAGCATTATAAATTGGTGGAAAAGATGATCCCAGTTTTTTCCCAACTAAGAAAGATCCCCTCATGGATTAATGGGTAGAATGAGAATGCATCTTTTATATCCCTGATGTTCACCACTAATTGCCCTTTCATTTCACCTTTACAGGCTCCAGAAGTGCACAAAGATTATAATTTTTTTTTCCATCTTTTATAACTGTGTGAGAATGGTTTGCAGTTCCCAAACTGATCTTATTTGTATGGCTTGCTGATGATGTTTTTTCATCAGAGGGCTATCATGATACTGAAGCAGCATTTCACCAAGCAGGTGTACTGTTTGCTTTAGGAGCTTATGATACATCTCTGCTGTAGATACTTGGCTACCATTGCCTACATTTGCCAAATACTCTAGTATGGACTCCCTGTTCAGGAACAGTGTGTACTATGGTAAATCTGCACTGCAGAGTTTATGTCCTGAAGTTTTCATTTTGACTTTCAGGCTCATGATTTCTTTTTTTCCTTTGGGTCACTGGTTTGATCCCTCCCCAGTGTTCCACCCATTGAAGACTGCCCTTCTAAATAAGATATAAAAGGCATGTAAATGCTCATTGCTCATCAAAATAAGGTATAAAAGATATATAGATATTCAATTTAGCATTTAATGATTGAGGAATTTCTGAAAGTAGGCACATTACAACTGATATTTCTCTTTCTTACTTAGGACTCAGCAGTTGTCATAGCAACAGAATTTTTCATGTAATTAAATTTTAATCCAAATGGCCATGTAAATTTATCACGAAATTAAGGCTATGAGCTGCTGATAATTTTCATCCTGTACTCTGGGTTTGATTTTAACACTCACGCATGGGGATTTAAAACAAATGCAGCGTATTACTCACCATCAACAATTATAATAAACACTGCTCCAAATACACATCAAGCAGTAAGTATATAGTATTTACAAGCCTAAGTACTGATATTCCCATGTAATAATTTTTTATTAAGGGACAACTCTATAAAGTCACCTTGATGGCCTTTTTCATCCTACCTGCATAGAGGTCTCCTGAGGCATTCTCTGTAATCCTGTACAGCTGAATAGAAATTCATCTTGTAATGTTTGTGTATAAAAATAAGATGAACCCTTATGTGCCTGTAGCTAAGGGTGTGGACACTGTTACTTTAAAGGTTGATCACTAAAAAGAGTCCTGTAACCAGTCAAGTACTTAATTTCTTTTGATATTTTCTAGTGTAGAAGCCAGCTCTTCTGTATTGGTGACCAGAGTGTAGCACTACACTGTAGTATAGATTTTACTGAGCATTACAGTTGTTTAATTTCAGCTCTTCATAAATTTTAGTAAGCATCCCATTAATTAGTTCTAGCACATTACATTAGTAATCGATATGGAGTGCCATATGTAAAGGCAGGCTTTAATTGTCTCCCTGGTATTTATTAGCTGTGTTCTTTGCCGAATATTTACGTCTTTTATTCAAGTAACATTGAACTTAGATGCAAAAGCCTCTTTCATTGTTTCACAGCAGTTTTATTCTTATTTTGAAGTAGGCTTGCACAGTAGTCAAGGGGAAAAAGGAAAAACAAAGATCCACCCTAAGGTTTCATACCCTTTGAAGGTCAGAGCATTAGTTAGCATTGTTTTGAACTACTATTCATAAAACAAGAATAGCTTGTTTTTCAGTAGACTGCCATCCCATATGAACGTAAGCATTCACAACACACAATGTTAGTTTCAGGTTTTGAATGGTATAGTCTTGCAGTGTGCTAAAACTTGAGTCATCATTTCAAAAGGGCTAATTTTGCAGAAATGACTGAGATAGCTAATAGAGTATTATAATTAAGGGAGGAGAAGGGAGCCAAAGAAATAAAAATGATTGTGGGGATGGTGACAGGGAAGCAAGAAACCTTTGATTTACACTAATTACAGAGAATGTGGAACAAAGGAAACCATTATAACCAAGTACAACTCAGTAAAGTTCAGGGATATCGGTTCCAGCTTTTATCAAAACACTGTTGCATACAACTAAGATTTTATTATTTAATATATAAAAATGCTTGTATACTGCCTATTGTACAAACATTAAAAGAGTAATAGTAACACATTGTTGAGGCAGATTAAAATTTAATTGAAATGATTAAGGCCATGGTAATACTTGAAGTAAACAACTAGAACCAAAGGTTTGGGGGAGGGGGTGTAGGCAAAAACACAAATGAAGCTCTGAAATCTGAAAGTGGGACATATTTCTCAGGTACTGTTATACTGGGAAAAGGAACAGAAAAGATGGAATTATTGGAGTAAAGGTTGAAGTGGGAGGCATGGATGGCATGGATGGGTGGTAAAGAGTCACATTTGGTGAACTGGTCAGTGGTTGTTTCACTTGAAAGAAAAGCTGCTGCTTTCTCACTGATGAGAGCTTTCTTCCTGTGATTACTTTAGGGCTTATGTTCTTCCCTCCATTTTGCATTATTGAGACCACAACCAGAGGATAATAAAACGGCACAGACCTTATATGCCTTAAACAGTGCTATAGGAAAGTACCCAATGTAAAACTAGTACAGTACAGTGCTAAAGTTAAGGTCATGCCTTAATAACCCTCTGGTTGCATGTTTTTTTGAATGTATCAGAATTTGGTGTTTTTTCTTCTTCAAAATTCCGGACTTACAGCTATGTGTTCATACCAGTGCAGTGTCATTTACATAATCAGACATCCCCAGACCTCTTTCTATTAGTTTTTAGTGCTCACACAGCTAGGATATTGATCCTTGCTGTCATCATTAAAGTCCTGTATTTGCATGCCTAAATATCACAGTAAATGTCTTCATGGCTCCCCTTTACCAGTTAGAACCCACATTGGTATTACCTGTATTGTCTGTGTGAAAAGCTTGATGTTGGTAACTGTCAAAAGTGCCAGAGGTGCAGTGTGGCTGCTCAGCTTCAAAGGAGAAAAGCTTTTGAAAATGGCAGCATGCAAGAAGTATTTGTATGGAAAATGGTGGGAGTGCCCTCCTCTTAGCCCCACAAATAGATCAGAGCATCAGCACACGGATTTAGATTGAGAGCAGGTTCTGGTGTGACCTGCCTTGCGCTAGGCCTTTTCAGACACTACAGATTATGAGATCACCCTTGAGTAGATAGGACTTGAGCCTTGGGCATGACATTTGGATTGTGAGAGGAACTGCTTCAAGTCCCTTCCTATAGTCATATGTTTTCATGATAGGCTACAGGCTGTGCATGATTGCTGTAATCCAGACATCGGTCTCCAGAAATGTTCAGTTAAGAATTAGGAGAACAATAATTCTGGGGATAGGATGGTCTGCAGGTCAACTTGGACTAGCAGGCCACAGTCAAGGATGTTCTGTCTGACCATCCCATTAAGGTGTCTCATCTCGGGGCTCTGACATTAAACAGATGTTTGTCTGGTGGGGGCTTCAGTCACAGGTCCTGGAATGCACCCTTAAGGGCATTCCTAATGAAGAAATCACAAAGTCTAATACAGGACCACTCTTTCCTCCTGTGCTGCCTTTGGCTAGCACCTGATCTAATATTTGTTTCCAAACTCCTGACTGCAATGTATAATTAGCTGTCTCACATGTCAGTTTATACCTGTGTATAGTGGAGTCATGGTGTTCCTTTACCTTAGACGTTATTTGGAGATTTGTAGGCTCTGGTGGCCACTGTCTCAGAAGGATATTGAAGTCTACCCCTATCTGCCACACCACTGCATAACCCCTCTTTTAGAGATGCTCAGGCTTATGAATAGCAGCTTGTACTGTCTGTCTTTGAGCTCTGTCTACTCCTAAAGGTGACTGGAGGAGTTTCTTGGAGTGGGGAGAGTTCTGACAAGCTGAAGGTTATCCCTCTCTTTGAGCTTTTGATTTAGGATATATACTCTTGATGACCTAGAGGTGTGTTGAATCTGCCTCATTGCCCTTAGAAAAGAGAAATGATCTTCACATGGCTGAGGAGGCAGAGTAGCTCAGTCAGAATTCCAGTACTGACTGCTGTAGGATCTCTTTGGTCTACCGTAGATCCCAGAGAGCAGAGCATTTTTCCTGTTGCCACTGACAAGGAGTCTACACTTTAGAGCAGGTGTGGCAAGAAACTTTGTTTTTCTTGCTACTCTGGGACTTAAGGCCCTCTGCTGTTTCTCACTTGTTCCTGATCCACTTAGTAAGGAAGGTGTTCAGTCAACTGGATGAGCTCAATGATGCTGTTTATATCTTCCATAGTGGGATACAACATGTTTCTATATGCCTCACTGAAGGAGGGACTTAGCAACATGATCCTGGATGTGTGTTTATTGGGAGAAGTATTGATCAATCAGCCAGCCCAGGAATTTGTAAGTGGCCTTTTCAGGAGAAAGAAAGCCCTTACTCTGTGGAGAGCATGTTGATCCCCTTGCTATTTCCTTCAACCATTCTTGTAGACTTGACAATCACAAAACAGGAAGAAACTTTCGAGGGTGCCCAAGAAACAACTCTCAGGCATCACAGGGTCTTTTCCACTGCTGGTCAGTGAAGTTGTCTAAAAAGCTGACACTTTTGCCAACCATACCACAGCCCTAACTCTTTCTGGGAGATATCTGCAGGTGGACATTTATCTCTGCTTGAGTAACCATCACAAGGGACTAGTGGGGTTAAGATTTGGTCACTGTTGTGCATATTCACTTCAAGGGGGTTGTAAAAGCTGTCACAATGCTGTTGGAAGAGCAAGAGTTTTATTATCCTGCTTTCCTCATCCTAAAATAAGTTATTTTCATCCCTTTCTGAACTGGCAACTTCATCTTGCACATCTGGTACATTCAGCTTTGGATGGTCACTTGTGAGATGGTGTTTCTGGATTTATGGATGCTTTGTGTCACATCAGTATTTGGAGTTTGCGCAGGAGATTTTTCTGATTTATTCTTGGTGGCTAGCATTGCTGGTAAACAATGTTGTCAGCTGAGCTGTTCTCAATGTCCACATTCTTTTCCATAGTGCTGGCTGTCATGGTTGAAGTCTTTTGGGAAAATGGCCTCCTTATGGTTCCTTATCTGGATGACTGGTTCCATTCAGCGACAGCCTCGAAGTATCTCTCCTTTGGACATTTCCTTAGATGCCATCTGAGGGGTGGTTGACCACAAATTTGAAGTTCTTCCTTTTAGAAGGATGGCATTTATTAGAGCAAATAATGTGCCTAGAAGATCATACTTGTGGTATTCTGTGTAAGCACACAATGCAGAATTTGTGTTTGGAATTTTCTTCTTTCTCTAGGTCTGCTGGAAGCCAGTGTTTATAAAATTAGAGGCACAGCTGCATGAATGTGGCCTTGCTGAAATGGACAAATTGTAAAGCTGCCAAAGCGAAAACATTTTGACCAATGTCATTCAGTAGATTTCCTTCCATATCACTGTTGCAGTATTCCTTACATAAGTGATCTCTTGCCAAGCACAGCCCAACATCCATCCAGTATACTAAAGCCTTTAGAATTTATACGTGCTGTATGGCACACATATGCTCCCATATAAGGCGTAATGCATACAGGTGACATATGGATGCAAGCACTCAAAACTTCTTTGCCTGCGAACAACATTGCTGAACATCGGTCTGAATGCATTTCTGCTGTACTGGTTACCAAGCTGTCTTCAGATATGTGCCCTATTGGGGTTTCTTCTGTATCATTTTTCTTTATTGTATTGTACCTGAGTTTATGTCATCCAAGAAGGGAAAATATCAGTGTGGAAGGTAGAGTCTCCATAAAGACTATCACGACCAGTGTCTTTTTTGCATAGGCACTTCCCACAACCATACACAGTGCCTAAGACTCTTTGTAGTTGTCTGGCTTCCTCATCCATATACATTGAGAACCAACGACTTAAGCTGCTGGCCCAGAGTGCTATAGTGAAATCCTCCTGTCCTGACGGTCAGCCATCGCCAAGAAGGCCAAAAATACTAGACCTGATCTGGTTGCTATCCAGCCTCCACCAGACGCTAATGAAATTCCAGAAGACCATCCAGTGCTTCCCTCAGATTCCTCTGCCATAAAATGTTGGAGGCCTGCATGTTTCTGACTTCTCCTGTGTCCTTCAAGGCTTTTCCACAGTACATTCTGGATGCTGTAGGGGAACCTTGGTTGTTTATCTGTGAGGGAGCATGGAGGATTCCTCAGATTTTGGTAAAGGAAAGAGATTCCAGCTATGATTATTGAATCTCACCAAGGGTCTGAACAACCAAGAATCTTTTGGGCGGATGTCCTGCTCAAGAAAAAATGAAAAACAAAACATATTACCCATGCTGTTAAAGATCCCCAACATGAATGGCAGGATTTTACTTAGGGTCTCTTCAGTGCTTAATGGCCTTGACGCCTCCTCAAGTGGCATCTGTCCCAGCTCTGCCCTGGTCTTCCATCCCTCTCAAGATGCCTAGGGAATTGATTTCCTCAGATGAGGACTTGGACTCTGTGAAGGACACCCTAACTTTCCCCTCTAGACTATGGTGCTGAGGAAGATGATTCTTTGAGCCCAGCCTCCCCATTGTAGGAATTATCCTTTGGGGAATACCGTTGTGGAATGATGGAGTATTTCAAATGTGACTACTCCCAGGTTTCTGACAATCAAAAAAGGTATTATGACATACTTCTCAACTGTACTGAATTCCTCTGTAAATACTAGGTTTTAAAGGCAAAATATTGAGGTGCCACGAATTCCTCAGTGGCCCCTTTAATTTCTGAATTTCCAGGTTTTTTTTTTTTATTTTGGGAAGAATTTGTTCCTGATGTCATCATGTGCAGGGTGTGCATGATTACGTCAGCTTCACAGAGAGCCTGTCAGAATGCCAAGCCATTCCTTATTACTTAATTTAATTTAACTTCTGGATGTGTCCACATGTTTATTCAGCCAGTGCACAACTCCTCCTTCAGGTAAGGCAAAAGTGTATTGTTTTTGCTACATTTTAAGGCTTATGTGCGAGAGAAACTTCCTTTTACTTTTCATATGTGCAAGAGAGAGATTACTTTACTTAACGGCAATCTGCAGGCAGGCTTTGAATTGTGTGTGTGTGTGTGTGTGTGTGTGTGTGTGTGTGTGTGTGTGTGTGTGTGTGTGTGTGTGTGTGTGTGTGTGTGTGTGTGTGTGTACACCCCACTTAGGTATAACTGGTGGTTAAGGTTATTGACACTCGAGCCATGTACCTTAGGTACAAGGAGCAAGAGCCTAAATTTTCTACCCGTACCACCACTTTTGATTCAAGGAGTTAAGTCCATAGTTCTCAACTGTCCAAAGTTTTACAGAATGTCTGGAATGTTTGGCTCATACTTTTGGTCTGTTCCTCTTAAAATTTGTGGTTTTCTGGCAAATCGATGAGAAATGAATTCACTAAATAATGATAGCCACTTAAGTTTCAGTCTTCCTATCTTTCAGGAAATGCATGGTAACACAACACATTTTATTCTAGCAACTTTTCTAAGATTATACAAGCAATGTTTAAAATGTGTCTCTGGCTTTGGGCCTTTGTCCCCCCCAAATAAATTTTGTCTTTTTTCGGATTTCTTGTGCTGCGTAGTTCTTCAGGGGGAGAGAAGTTTAGTGCTGCTTATGCCAAGCCTGTTTGTGTTGTTAGTAGCACAACAGGTAGAATATTTGCTTTTGATGCAGAAGGCTGAGGGTTCTACTCGCATATTATTTAGATGGATTGCTGATACTATACTGTGCTGTACTTTTTACGGGGGTGGATGCTGCAGTCCTGAGAATGTCCTCTTTGGTGAAGATAACCTAGTAACTATGAACCTGTTATCAGTTTGCCATCCATTCCCTATTGCAATATTACTAGCTTTTTTTAATGTGACATAGGCAATTTATTCCTCCGATGCAACAGGCACTTTATTTGTAGATGAAACAATGAAATATAAAGTTGTTTGCTAGCAGCAACCTCTTCATTAGTTACAGATCTCTGTAATGTGGAATTATTTAGGTGACTTTTACTTCTGCAGAGATTGTGCATATTTACTGATACTGGTGGATTCTAGAAGTTTGAGTAGACTTTTATGATGGAAGTGGTCTGAATTGGTCAGTTTTGTCATTATTGGTTCATTGCTTACTGGAAAAATGTTCAAAACAATACATGTAAAATGCACTTTAACAAGTCTGCTGTATTATACAAGGAATATAATTTAATGCAATCAGAAAGGTGTATCAAAGAACACATGTGTATTCTGTGTGCAAGGGGCCTATGATTTGAAGACAGCCCAAAGGTAATCTTTATCCACCATTGGCCAGATGCATTTTCTTTGAATGTGGGTTTCAGTGCTGTTTCAATGAATGGGAGTTTTAATGCCAAGTCTATTTTCATTGTGAGACTGCATTGCTTTGTTTAGTAGATGTCTATTAGTGTTTGTGCTATAAAATGTAAAATAAAAGTTTTAAATGAAATCCAAGTAATCATTGTAGAAGTAAAGCAGTATGCACATTACAGTATTTATGGTAAATGGGGCGAGATAGGTAAGTAATGGGACATTGGAATGGCTATGGGGGGGAGAGCTGTGTATGGGGGGGGCCATTCTACCATGATTTTGTGAGGGGGGGAAGGGCGGCAAACTCAGACAGCACCAGGCGCCACAAACTCTAGCTACGCCACTGATCAGTAGGCCATGGAGAATGACTTTTGGAGGGCCTAGCAAACTATAATATTCTTTTGCTAAGATTAGAATATTACCTACCATTAAATGCCATACTTTTACAACAAAACCCACATACTGCAAGTTACCAAAAACAAAATCCTAAGGTTCATCATCTTATCCCTTCCCAGTGAACATAATTGCTACACATTTAAAAAAAAATGGTTACTATTTACTACAGGGTCTGGGGCCATATTTTGGTTGTTTGTTCTTTAGTTTGCGTTTGAAAGTTGGTACCCCACGAGTCTATTGGAGTGGGTGGGGTTACATAATTATATATGAGAATTTTATGCTAATCAGCATACAGACTTGTACCTATTTTTCATGGGCCTTTGTCTAGATTTTTGATGTTTTTAGTTTGAGAGGTATGTATTATGAGTTTTTACAGATGGAAGTTTCCTAGCCATCTACTGTTGCTCTTGTTTTGGCAGCCCTTTTGGACACCTTTTCTGCTGCCTCTGTGGCTCCTAAGCAACCAGACAGGTTCTACAAAGGTGCCTGAGGATTGCAAATTTTTGTACAAGTGCACGTCTGTTGATTCTTCAGTGGTTTCAGTTTCATCTAACAAACCTTTTAAGCTTTTGCCATCCACTGAGCTACTTCCCAAAGATAATTATAGTTGAGCTATGGAGAAGTTAGGTAAAAAAGTATGTACTGCTGGTGCCTTGTCTTTTAGGGCTGTTAATTAATAAACCCACATGACCAGGTATGTATTGGTTCTTCTTTCTCAGCTTCGGTGGTCTCTGACCTTCTTGATGCTGATGGGAATGCCTCAGCTCTTTCCCTGCTTGGATCCACTTCCCAGATCGCCCATCAGTCCATAAAATGCAGCTATGATGCAGCTGATTCCACTTCCGCGGCTGCTGTTTTTGGTTCTGTGATGAGGCATTGTACTTTGCTACACCTGCTGGCTTTACCTGATGATATTTAAGCCAAGCTTTTGGATACTCCGCTGAATAATAAAAATCTTTTTGGGACAGCTGCTGCTGACCTATTGAAGTCCCTTCAGGATAATGGGTAAGGCTTGCAGGAACTCAAGCATATCTTTCTCTCTCGTGTCCCCAAATTACAGAGGAATTACCATTCTAAGTCCACCTTTGTTTGCAGGCAAACTCTCCCACCTCCTAAGGTTAATAATGGGTCTTGGTATATTCCTTCCTGCTAAATCTGCTCAGATTTCTTAATCTCGGAAGCCTTCCTCTCAGGACAAGCTTGTCTCCATTTGACACTTGGCCTCCTTCTCCCCTCAGATAGGTCCCCCTGTCTCTCCACCTTTCTCTGTCCCTTCCAAATTAGTATCAGATCAGCTCGGACTCTTGGGTACTGTCTACCATTCATCAGGGGTATATCATTGTTTGGAAGTCCCTTCCCCACTTCTCAGGCATTTCAAATCTTCCTCAGGAACAGCTTCCTCATTTTTCGGAAGTTATGCAGTCTCTTTTGGATCGGAGCACCATTTAGGTTTTTCCACCCTCCCAAATGGGAATGGGGTTTTACTTCAGAATGTTTTCGGTTCCTTGAAAGGAAGGTACCTATAGACCAATTCTGGATCTTTCTGTGCTCATCATCTCTCTCAAGGTCCCTTCTTTTCAAATGCTGTCTCTTTAGACCTTGCTTCCTGTTCTTCTTCCCCAGGCCTTGGTTTATTTGGACCTCAATGATGCTTACTTTCAAGTTGTCACTCATCCTTTTTTCAGAATTTTGTGCAAGTCTGTCTGACATCTCACTGGTGTACTACTAAAAATAAAGGAGTGGAGAGACCACCACCATTGTTGTTGTTAACCCCCATCTCAAATTCAAATACTGAATTGCTCTGTATGTGAGGAGGATCACTAGTACTGTGAACCAAGGAGGGGGATTTAGGATAAGCTCTTTTTTCTTCGTATTCACATCTGTCTCTGTATAATTTGTTCATTTTCCTTTCCTTATTTCTTTTAATGATATTATCCACTTTAGAAAAAACATTGTTGTAATCATCTTTCACAGAACTGAAAATTAGATCAGACATAATGGCTGACTTTAGTTCTCTTAATTCCTTGTCTAAACTTACTAATTTTCTCTTGTTGTCTTTAATCAAGAGAAATAATTTTAAAACCAGTTTCATCAAATAAGTTGAGTAGTTCACTGTGCAAAATAGTTTCCAACTCCACAGGAAACTTCCACATCCTCAGCCCTATAGATATCCACTTAACTCATAAACATTCATGAAAATAACAGTTCTCCAGATGTAAACTTCTATGTTTGAGAAGTTTCCATTCAAACTCGACTAACTGTACCCTAAGACTGGTATGTGGAATAGATGTAATGGAAGTAAAAAAAAAAAACGGGACTTCAACCAGTGGTCAAAATTTATACCCCTAGAAGAATCAGAGCTCACTGTTGGTAAGGAATTCATTCCCAAAGGTTCTTCAAAATCCATAATACGCCTTGTAGAAAATGAAGAACGCAAACCCATACCTTCTAGGGGCCATGAGCATAATCTAGTTTGTCCTGGCAGATATAATTGTGACATTATTTTGGTTGTTTATGTGGCCCCCTGCACTTTTTGCACTGCATTCTACATTGGAAAAACTGTTTGTAGATTAAAGGATCATATTAGGAAGCACATGTATGATATAAAGAAAAAAACACTAATACCCTGTTTCAACATGTGAACTGTGAAAATTTAAAAAAAAAGTATTATTGATAGGGTAAACACTTCACCAAGGAGTGGTGCTTTGGACGATTTCCTGGAAATGAGGGCATTATTGTGGCAATTACATTTAGACATACACCCCCAGGTTTGAATGACACTGTATCAATCACTAGTTTCTTAAAAGTGAAGAGCCAACACAGTTTGATGTTTGATTGACTAATTGATATTTGACTGACTATTTGATGCCTACATTAGACATTAAGTGGAGTGTTTAGGGTTATTTAAATCCACATGCACATTTTTTTATCTGTTTATATATTTATTTATCCATTATTAATTAATACTCAGTATTAGCTTTTTACCTTGGCACCATCTACTGATTGTCTGTAAAGTAGTTAGGTTTGTGATGTTTTTAACTGTGAAAGTAATGAAAAAAGTTCAAATTACTATGCTTAAATTTTAAATAATTAATTATTCACTTTTTAATTTTATTATATTATGAATGAATGTGCTTCATTTTTAATGTTTTTAACATTGTGGGACATAAATACACATAAAACACCTACATTTTTGCACATTTGCACATATATTCATATTTACATTTATATTTATACTTAAGTTTAACAAGAGAATGAATTTAAATTATTTTGGCAGTAGATTTTTTTTTTTTTTTATTAATGCTATTGAGTTTTGTACATGCATTGTGCATTAGGTTTAACAAGAGAATACATTTTAATTAAATTGTGTTATTTCGGCAGTAAGTTTTATTTATTAATGCTTATGAGATTTGTACATGCATTGTGTGTTTTTTTAAATTATTCATATCTGATTTATGTAATAGAGTAGCGGCTGTTTATTGGCCGAGGTTCCTTTAGAAACTGTAGCCAAGATGATTGATTCACTCTGATGAAGTCCTGGATTTTTATTAGGGAGGAAAGTGCCAAGTCTGTATGTCCTTATGCTGTACCTCATTTTGTTTTGTTAAACTTCAGTTTTACTCTATTTTTTGGATACGAAGCTTCATTTTGTTTTTCTTGGAACAGGCTGTTATATTGTGGCAGTTGTCCACGATCTGTGGATTACTTGCGGGTTGCTGCATTTGTTGTAAAACTGTATGTGGTTCCATTCCCCCTACACTTCATATTTTTTGGTTATTAGTTCACTGTAAATATGTTTGCAAAACGTTACAATCTGGATTCCTTTTCCAGGCCCAGAACATATTTTGCACTTCAGGGGCATCTGAATTTGTCACTCTTCCTCCCCCGTTTATCTAAGCTTTGGTACTGGGCTATCTGCCCGAAGGCATATATTATCCCAGCCACGTTGTGCGGTATTCACCGCCCCTTTAGTAGTTCCCTAGACCCTTGTACTAGCAGCTAGTACCCTTGGGCCCCTATCTAGTAGTGCTGTTGGTGTGATCCCCAGTGTGAACTTTCTGTTACTCATCCACTCATCAAGGTTCCTCTTGAAGAGTGATAGTGAGGGGCTCTGTCTTATGTAGATCAGGACCCTGTTCCATAGTAAGGGAAGTCTCTGCGAAGGGAATCTATCCCTCCAGCATGTTCTATTCATTGTTGTGTTGAGGTTTATATCCCTAGAGGGTATAGCTCGAGTAGATTTGGTTTTGCTAAGATGGAGCATGTTCAACAATTCTGGGTTGGACATGGCTCTGTGCGTTAGACAGAGATCGCCACTGAGAAAGCGGTATGCAACAGAGAACAGTCTTAGCTTTTTCAATCGTGCTGCATAGGGCAACTGTTTGAGGCCAGTAATCCTCTTGGTTAGGTACCTTTGTGGTATGTCTAGCCAGGTACATTCCAATTGGTGCATTGTAATCAATAATGGGTCTGATGAGGGAAGAGAAGAGGGGCACCATTACATCCTTAGATCTTGATGCGAACCCTATGGGTCACATAGAAGGATTTTCTAACCACTTTGGCAACATGGTTATCAAAGGAAAGCTGACTATCTACTTGGGTCCCTAGATCCCTTATTTCTTCTTCAGATTTCAGGGGATTACCTCCTATGTTGTAGTTTGCGGGTACTCTGTTTTTTCCAAAGGGGATTACTACGCATTTTTTTGCATTTAGCTTGAGACCATGGCTTTGACACCATGCATCAGTCTCATTTAGGCCCTTCTGGAGGATCTCCATGTCGGCCGGAGACTCTATTATAGCACCCAGTTTGCAGTCGTCCGCAAACTTAGTCAGTCACAGCCCTTCCGTTCTTGCCTGTACTTCTGAGAAGTATATGCCAAACAGGAGGGGCCCCAGGACAGACCCCTGAGGCACACCACTTGTTACTGGTCTGGATTCGGACATAGATCCCTCTACTCTTACTTTATGGGATCTGTCTGAGAGCCACTTTGCTATCCATCTTGTGATGTAAGGGTTTATGCCCAGGCTGGTGAGCTTATCAATAATACCTGAATGGGGAATGGTGTCAAATGCTTTAGCAAGGTCAAGATAAGCTGTGTGTACCTCCTTTCCCTTATCTATAGCCTGAGTAACTGCCTCAAAGAAATCCACCAGGTTCAGGAAGCATGATCTGCCCCTGACGAAGCCGAACTGTGTGGGGTCCAGCGACTGGAGGTTCCCAATCTCTCCATTTATAAGTTCCATAATGATTCGCTCCATAGCCTTACAGATCAGACTGGTCAGGCTTATTGGTTGGTAGTTCCCAGGGTCAGTTGTGGCCCCACCCTTGTGTAGCGGGACCACCATTGCCGTGCGCCATTCTATGGGCACATATCCTGTGGAGAGGCTGAGACTGAACAGGGTATTAAGATGCGGGGTTAATTCCTTTTGGAGCACGCATATGACACAGCCTGGGACACCATTTGGTCCCATGGAGGCAGTGTTTTTAGCTTTAGATAGAGCCTTGTTAACCAACGTATCAGTAATAATTGGACTTACACAATCCCCTAGAATGGTAATAGGCCCTGTAGGTGGTGGTGGGGGGGAAATTTGCACTGAACCTGTCAGCCAAGATGTTGGCAATGTCAGAAGGGTCAGTGTATTTTGTTCCATTTTGTACTAGCTCAGAACAGACCTGAGCGTTGCCATTTAGGTTATTGACGTAGCCATAGAAGGCCTTATGGTTATCCTTGGCATCCTTGGCAACTTTCTTTTCAAAATTAGCTTTAGTTGACTTGATGAGGGCCCTCAATTTCTTACTAATGCTGATCAGGGATGATTTTTCTACTTGAGATTTGGCCTTTTTTTGTATAAGTCTCCTCCTTTTATTATAAAGTTTGCTTATGGCCGGGGTCCACCAGACTGGTTTCTTCTTGCTTGAGGAAGGAGTCTTGGTTTTATTTGGGATAGCACGGTCCATGCAATCCTGAAGATGTATATAGAGTGCCTTGGTGTAGGATTCCGCATCCTGGATATTATTATCCTTCTGCAAGAGAATAGTGAAGCTTTCCACTTCGGATGCAAGTAGTTTGAAGTTTGCTTTGGAAAGGTTTTTGACTGTGGTTTCTTTGATTGGGGGAGGTGGAGGAGTGAGGATGTCCAGGGTTATCAGTTTGTGGTCGGATCTGACCAAGGAGGGAGTGATAATGGGTGTGGTACAATGGGTGCCCATATTTGTGATGATTAAATCCAGTATGTTGTCCCCTCTAGTGGGGGAACATACTAGTTGTTCAAGGGCATTTGAATTTATAAATTCTATGAATCGCTGAGCATAGGAGTCGGAACATTGGTAGTTTGCCCATTCTACACCAGGGTAGTTGAAATCACCCAAGATTATGGTGTTGGGTAGGACCTTTACATTTTCCAATGTCTCAAGGAATGCAGAGTGAGCATCTTGAGACATGGTGGGCGATCTATAACCAGATATGACTTGAAATGTGGTTTTGCCTGCTGATAGTTGCGCATGGATGATCTCTGGGGTATCATGCTGTGCTACTAACCTGGAGATATGGATATCCTTGATGAATATGGATACACCTCCACCCTTTGTACTGCGATCCGGTAACTGAGGCCAGAAGGTATGATATGAATTGTAACCTGGCAGTGCTGGGGTGCTCTCTTGAGCCTTGAACCAGGTTTCCGTCACTGCACAAACATCGATTTTCTACATGTTGAGGAGAGCCTTGAGTGTGTGCATTTTGAGGTTGAGACTTCTGGCTTTGAGTAGCATTACCCTTAGTTTTTGGTTACCTGTGCTGGTTACGGTGGTTGGTTTGTCCTTTGAGCCTTGCCTAAAAAAGGCACTATGGGGACGGCAAGAGCCTTGGCCAGTATTTGAAAACCTAGGGGTGACAGGTGCAACCCATCTCTGGCAAAACAGCGAGGCTTGTCTATCATGTCATCCCAGGCAGATAGACACTGGATCCCCTTAGAATGACACCAGAAGCTTAGCCAATTGTTGAAATTGATCATTTTGTCTTTGTATTGTGGTATCATTCTAGGTGAAGGTAGTATGCTACTCAAGGTTAGGGTCATACTAGCTTGGACTACATGATCAGAGAGCTCCTCAATGTCTCTTTTCATATAGTTCAGGGAGGTACGTCTTAGATCATTCACACCAACAAGTACAATGACAGCATCATACTTGTACTTGTTCTGGAGTGACCTAAGTGCCTGTGTTATGTGGTGGATCTGGGCACCCAAGAGGCAGCTGACAGTAACCTTCTCCTTGTTCAGCCTGGTGAGTTTAACATCCGTGTGCCTTACTATAGAGTCTCATATTACTAGTGTGTTGGGTATGGTGTTTTGCCTTAAGGGCTGTTGTGAGGCACACTGCTGAGGTGAATTATGTGTTTTCTGGCTTGTGTTTGGGGGTGCAGGTTGCTTGCTTGTCTGCTTTGGAGGGCACTGTTTCTTTTTCAGGTTGGTACCTAGTGCCTCCAAATATGTTTTTGTGTATTTATGTGTATGTTTTGACGGTGCTTGTTTTGTAGATTCATGTGTGACAGGTTGTGTGATGCAAGTGTGTCCCTTATTTTCTTGACCGTCTGTTACAGTCATGGGTTGAGAGCGCTTACCCTCCAGTCTGGCTGTGTATTTGCATCTCTCACAAGTGTTTGTGTCAGAGGTAAGAGAAGAGGGTTGTCTGTATACATGAGGCAGTTGTGACACTGCCTCAGGATGCCCATTTCCACCAGATGAACTGGAGAGTACACCTGAAGCTGACCTCTGGACATGCTTTGAAGAGTAAATTGAACTTAAGTCCTGCGGACGATTGAGGGTCTTATGCTATATTATAATAGTGCTGTCTAGGAAATTTGGAGAATAATAGTGCTGTCTAGGAGATTAGGACAAGTGCTGATTTCTGTTTTGCAAGTGCTGCAATAAGAGCAGCTAATCTGAAGCACTTGAGTTGAGGCTTAGACTTAGACTACTATAACAATGATCTAATGATGAACTTAGTACAGTTGTGTAAGTAAGCTTATAAGTATAAATCCTCATCTAGATCACTGTTGCCATAGCTACTTTTTTCTTCCATCATCCCTTTTTGTAAGGTTTTAGGCAAGGTGTGGACTTTTTAATATTTGTATCATAACATATCTTGTATTCTCAAGGTGCTAGCCTTCTTTTTTTCTGGGGAAAGAAAAAAAACAGCTTTTCTGCCACTTTCCTTGAGGCCATCAGTGGTTAGAGAATGTAGGAACCTTGGAGCATTGAAGACAGTCTGGCCTTTTTATATCCTTGGCAGGATATAAGCAATGCAGCTTAATGTACTACAAAAGTGATCTATTCAAACAGCTACTATTGTGATGTTTACTTACACAACTTTTTATTTTTAATTATTTTCATTCACTCCAACATTGCATAAGTTGGCGTTCACTATTTCCCAAGGATTTGGCACAGCAGTTCAGTACACATTTGGCTTTGGGCTGATCAACAGAACAAAAATAAAATACTTTAGCAACCTCTTTTTACTATTGCAAGGGTTATTTGGCTTATGTGTTCCTCAGAGTAACCTGTATTTCTGCTATGAATACTGTTTTGACCAGAATAAATCCCAATTAAGTACAAAATGGTTGTAGGAATTTTTCAGTTGCATAATTGTGGATTTGCCTGCAGAGTAACCAATGGGATAATTATGGATTTACCTTCAGAGTACAGGAACCTAACTGTGGATTTACCTGCAGACTACCAGGAGCCTAATCCTGAATTTATTGGAGTACCGGAAGCTTACCTGTGGATTTACTTGTAAAGTACCAAGAACCTTATTGCAGATGCCTAACTCTGGATGTGCGAGGCAGTTTAACCAGAGCTGTGTTGCCTAAGAGCAGTAAAGAATTTTACATTTCATTTCATGAGTTTAAACTGGACTGGCAGCTCAGGAATGGACTATAAGCAAGACGTGCTTGATTTTATCTTGAAAATGGATTTTATTTTTGTACTTGAATATATGACACTTGCCATGACGCACAATCATGCACACACACACACGCACACACACACACACGCACACAAACACATGGGTATATATTGTTGGTTTCAAGCTGTTGTGTTTAAAATAGTCAATTAATATTTTTGTACATGTATTTGATGTTGAGAAGCTTACCCAGTTAGTATCAGGCTACTTAAAACCCTCTATAAAGGTTATATTTTCATTGACTGATTTATGTTTTGTTGTTCAGGGAATATTCAAAATACTCATGTTCTGCAAGGGACATAGACTGTGTGTAATAGATTCCTATAATGTTATTTTCAGAACCACAAACAGACTATAAAAAATATGATCATTCCAGAAGCCTATCTGAATAATTCAGGTTTTTCAGTCCTGTGCTTTCTCTAGTAAAAATCATTGTATCTTGAATTTCTTTCATGTGACTTGTTCAAAGAATATGTAACACAGCACTGTATTCAGTAATGTGTCAGATTAGTCAGGTGTAAAATGGTACAGTGATCTGTCTGGAGTAGATAGACATGCCCTAATGAAGGGGTATAGATGTTTTTTTTCTTTTTAGTACTTTGGAAAATAAACACTACTTAAAGTTTAAACCGCAGCTTACTAGTGTCCCAAGATATTCAATGATGTTGTCATTAGTACTTGACATCTGTTTTGTAATTGTAATTTATATCCATGAAGTATGTCCAGAAATGCACAGGCCCCTGTCTCCCTATGTCCCTGTTGGATGGCACTTGATCTAGCACCATTTCCCAATCTCCAGGCACTCCTCACCAGTTTATTGCATGCTTAAACTTGTGACTAGCAAATGTTGAGGTACTCAGTTTCCCACCAGTTCCTTTGAGGATTTAGAAAATTTTGAGACTTTTGTATTGAACATTGACAAGGATATTGAGTCCACCCCAACCCCCCAAGAACTTTGGATGTCCCCACTTTTTGTAGATGCCATTAAGGGAGAATGAAGAATAGCATGGGCTAGCCTCTCAAGCACTGTTCTCCACAGAAGTGGCTGGCTGAGTTTCTGAAGAACATTAAGGGTTGAAGGTTAATCCCCCCATTGAAGTCAGTGATTTGGAATGCGATCAGGGCAGCATGAGAAATAGCTTCTTCCCAGATGTGCCTGATGGAGTTTCTGGAGTAGACTTCTGAGAAGTTATGAATTATCCAGCTTTTGATGTCTGTGATTTGGGATGCCATCAAGACAGCATGATTCTATCCAGTCTGCACCCAAAAGAGCTTTTGCAAATATTTACTAGCCTCTGCCTTGGTTGGCAAAGCAACTCAAAAAAAAATATCATAGGGCTGACGTGTGTGATGTCTTTAGTGCAGCGGAAGTCCTTAAGGTCATAGCATTTTGGAGTTTACTGTCCAAAGTTGTCCCAAGAGAATTTACTCCTTTTATCATGTTTGGGCATAGAACTCTCAGCTGCTCATGTTTGCTGTTCCATCTAAGAAGGCTGTAGATAAGCTTGGCAAGGCCTGAGTCTAAGCTCTAGGAAGATTGTGATCTTCATCCCTTTGTCTTATAAATCTGGGAAGCCTTGAAAGAGGAGCAGGCCATGTGGGTTCCCATAAAAACCTTTCAAGCATAACCATCTTGCCCTTTCCACTGCAGTCAGAGTGAACCAGGAATATAAATTCTTTTGCTGCTGTTTTACAGACCTGACTTTGGTCATGACCATCTGTGGGAAAGTGGTTCTCTGAATTCACCCAGGCTTGGAGAACCGCCATGAGGGATTATTTTTTTCTAGGCAGGATGAAATTAGGGCACATTTTGCAGCTTACCAAACCTCCCCCAGAAAGCGGTCCACCTGCAGGATAGGTCTGTTTCAGCATAGCTATTGCAACAAGCCCAAACTGTATTGCCCAAAGAGGATGGAAAAGGGTTGTATTCCCACCTCTTTCTAGACTCAATCAGGATTTATGATTTTCCTTCCATTGTGGATTGAGTGACTTCAGCTATCTGTTATTCTATTCTGTTATCCTATCTGTTGTTCAATCTTAGAGAGTTAACTGGCTGAGGATCTTCCCACATCTGCCTTCAGGGCTCACACACCACATCTAGCACAGAATACTACCACTGAGGCTTTCCTCGGACTTGTAACCCTCTCTGAGGTTTAATCAAAGCTTTGCAGGAGAATCTGGCTCGTAGTACCCCAAGAAATTATCTCCCTGGTTGTGGCCTCACTGTGGCTTTTGCCAGGGATGCAGTCCTTCACAGTGATCATAAAGTGGAAGAAATCTTATCTTTCATGTTCACTTGAAAGCCTTTATTGGAGTTGGACACTGTCATATCTGCCCTTGAGAGTGGCCCAGGAGGTTGTGTCTTGGCATCCTAGGTAAAGATATAGCACAGAAACCAGACTTAAACTTCTTCAGCTCTAGGCCTTGTGGTGGTCACAGTGTTATTTTGCCATTTGCACATTTGAGAATTTTAAGTGTGCAGTAGGCAATGAGATCTAAGTAATCACAGAGCCACCGCAACTGACAGATCTAATTTTGAAGTCAGATCCTCGTCGCGCATTCATAGAGTGATGGACAGTCCCAAACAATCTTCTTGTTGGTCTTCCACTTTTTTAAATAAAATCATTCCACAAATCCTGATGCTGGATACTTTACTTTGCTAGCAAGGAAACCTCTCTTGCCTCCTAGTGATGTAGGGAATGTGGTCCCACATGGAAAGGGGGCTACACATCAGTCTACTTGAGATCAGGGCAGTGCTTCTTGTCCTGAAGGCCTTGGAAAAATGCCTGCTTCTGTTAACAAGCCCATTGTTTGGTACATAGAGAAGCAGTTGGACAGAAGGTTCTTCTGCCTGTAAGGGAGGATGTTCATCTGGTATTGGGCCATAGACGACTGGCATCTTCTCAGTAGTTCACATACCAAGAAAAATGGATGAGCTTGGCAGATACTGTGAACTGGATCCCCAATCATCTCCTGCATGTCTGAATTTAGAGCTTGTGTTTCGTCAGCAACTTCTGTAAATAAGGTACTGATGAGATTGACTGCCACTTAGGAGAACGTTGTCCTCGCTCTCTTTTGCTCAGTTTAACTGAGGTAGCTGTAGTCATGTTCTCTGTGTTTGTATAAGAGACGTCCTTGCATATTCCCATTATTCCCTATTTCATTGCAGTGTTCAAGGAAGAAACACAAAAATGGATTGTGCTGCATCTTGGTGACTAAGAATGGCATAGTTTATGGCTTTAAGGTCCCCAGTGGTAGAGGAGACGCTGCTGGTCCTCTCTGTTTGGGGTAGTAAAGCAGTCTTCACCACTTGGAGCCTGATATCTGATGTAAGGTCTCATTGGTAATCGAAGCTGCCAAGAAACCTTCCAATCTGCAACTTATGTCACCAAGTACAAGCCCCCTCAGTTTGAGAGGGTCAATATGCTCTGTTGTTGTGATCATTTAACTTACAGGTGATCTTAGCCTGCTTTAAACATTTGTATGATTTGGGAGTTATTTATTTCAGGGTCACTTTTTGTGCTTTGTGACCTTCTGGATGGCAGGCTTGTGGCAAAGCATTAGCTGGTCAAGCATTTCCTTAAAGGAGTTCTGTTCCTCCATCCTTCTTTTCAAGAACCCCAACACACTATGGGGCATAAACTTCAGGGTAAACATAATACCAATCTGCCATCTGTGTCTGGTTTGTAAGTGCTGAAATTAATTTAATGAAATAACCTTTTCCTTGATATGTCACCTCTGCAAATTATGTCTCAGAACTTCTGTCTCTCATGTGTAAAGGACAATATTTTCTTTGGCAAGGATAAGTCTAGTCAGAATAAACTGTGTTTCCTCATGAAAATTGTTTTTTTTTTCTCTAGTCTGTCACTATGCCCCTTTTCTTTGTAATGATGAAATCCAGAGGAAAAATGGCCATTTACACCCTGTATCTGCTTCATTGACTGAAATTCTACCTGGAAATGAGTGTATGGGTTTAAGGAAAAAAATGTTTCTGTTTACTAAGCATTTAGTTTCAAAGTGGATTACCAACTGTACTAGCACCTGCTATTAACCAGGTAACTATTTTCAAATGTGATCAAAGTCTACTCCACTTGAGGAGTGAATCGCAATAGTGTTTCTTCAAGAATATCTCAACTGCAGACATCTTTGCCATGGATACTTAATCCTTGGTACACACTTTCATCAAACATTATTGTATCCCAGGCAGTTGGGCTATATTTGTGCAGTCAGTTCTCTAAGGCTTAGACATCTACATTTTGGGCTTGTTCAGTTGCCAAGCTCATTCTTCCCTCTCTGGTGTTACAGCTTGTCTTTCAGTCCAGCCAAAGATCCACCAAGGATGGTCCTCAACATTAGATACAACAGGTAAGTTCCTAGCATATCAGTTGATATATGATGGGACCTTCCTTGATGGGTCAGGAATACTACTGCCTCCATCCCCATACAGGTAAGTGATCTTCCACTACTGCTGTTGGAGTTCCTTTAGATCACTTTAACAATGTAGTATCAAATTTACGTTATTTATTTATTTTCTTATTTGTTAGAAGCTGCCTGCTGGTGGATAGGGAGGAGACTGGCAAGCTCTGTGGGTGTATACACTTATGAAGCCAGCATTTTGCATCATGGTGTACATTGATTCTGGCACCCAGATATTCCTAAGTATGGGGGTGACTAGACTGAGTGGTGGAGAAGGAATACCCAAGATAAGACCTGTCAAGAAGGGTCCTCTTGTAGATCTACTCGTATAGTAAGAAGTTATGTCATACGTATTTAGCTTTTATGGAAGCAGTCATGTACAGTGTTAGAATATGTGAGTTGGTTCCCATGGAAATGCAGATGGGTGTATTTAGTTTTGCTCATTGCAGGTGAATTGCTGTTTGATGGTGTGACCATGTCAGAGTATTGTGCTGAGCATTTCCCATATGTGTGTACAAACATTTGGACCATGTATTTGTGTAATCTCAAGCAAGTACTGAATAGTAGTTTGTCTGTATTCATAAGCTGAACATTGCTGGTCAGGGAGGTTGAATGTAAATAGCTATGGGTAGTTATTGTTGAAGGTTACTATTTGTTGAGTTATGTTTTGATGATATCTGTATCATGTTATGGGGGAGGTTGGGGTGGATGAAGGAAGCTATGAGTAAGGAACAGTGAAAGGAGGTTGGCTTTGCTTGGATATAATGTTCTGGACCAGCTCATTTTTACCCCCACTAGAGGAAGCAACATCCTTGACCTGGTTATTACAAATGTGAGAAACTATTGCTCTATACCAATAGTCAATTCTTCCCTGGTTAGATCTGACCACAAACTAATCACCATGGAAATCCACATCTCACCCCCCCCCCCACACACACACACACAAAGGTAACCACCATGAAAAACTTCTCCAAAGTTGACTTTGGGCTCCTAAAAACAGAGGTGGCTAACTTCACGACACCCATGTCAATGGAAAATAGATGCATGACTGCCGAATCATACACCAGTGCACTGTACGAATATGTACATAAATGAATGGAACTAGCCATACCCAACAGAACCAAGACGCTCTCCTCAAAAAAAAATGAAGCCAATCTGGAGGTACCCTGCCATTAATAAACTCTACAACAGAAGGAAGAAACTGTTACAGAAAAAGGTGAAGTCCCAAGACTGGAAAAACTCCCTTATTAGCCTCAACAAAAAGTTGAGATCCCTCATCAAAACCTCTAAAGCCAGCTATGAAGGCAGAATTGCCACAGACACTAAAAACAACCGCAAAGCCTTCTATAATTATATCAAGAATCTTCATGGCAATACCATGTTTGCCCTGAGTTACTACACAATGGTACTTCTTATAATGAGCCAACAGATATTGCCAACATCCTGGCCGACAGATTCAGTGCCAACTTCACCCATCTGTCTCCCCTAAAGGGCCAATCACAATACGGGAGGAATGCCAGGCACCCAGCATTACTGCAGCACAGGTTAAAGCTGCATTGTCCAAGGCCAATAGTATATCTTCCATGGGACCCAACAATATCCCTGGATGTATTCTACATGAACTGCAAAGTGAACTGGCACCACATCTGTGTGCCCTGTTCAATCACAGCCTCACCTCAGGCTTTGTCCCTACCGAATGGTGCACTGCTACCGTCATCCCTCTCCGTAAAGGGGGAGAGACTACAGACCCTGGGAATTATTGCCCCATTAGCCTGATGAGTCTGATTTGTAAGGCTATGGAGCGCATCATCATGGACCTAATTAACAAGGATATAGGGAATCTCTAAACTCTAGATCCCACGCAATTTGGTTTTGTGAAAGGTAGATCATGCCTCCTGTACCTGGTTGACTTCTTTGAGTCAGTCACCAGAGCTGTGGATGAGGGCAAGGCAGTTCATACAGCCTACCTCGATCTGGCCAAGGCCTTTGATACCATTCCCCACTTAAGAATTATTTACAAACTCATCAAACTAGGTATCAGCCCTTATATCACTAGGTGAGTTGGAAATTTGCTCACAGATGGAACCCACAATGTGGGTCCTCTCCTGTTTCCCATCTGCTTCTCAGAAGTCCAAGCCAACACGGAGGGACTCTGGCTGACCAAGTTCACAGACGACTGCAAGCTGGGAACCATTAACTCCCCAAGTAATGTAGACATCCTACAGAAAGTCCTCACTGAGACCAGTGGCTGGTGTCGAAACCATGGCGTTAAGCTTAATGCCAAAAAATGCGTCATCCCCTTTGGGAAAAACTCAGATCTGAAATAGTTAACTTCATTTGATCAGCAACCTGTGAGTTACGAATCCGATATGGATCCGAGCCGGCAGCATACCAAGCTAAAGGTCTGACCTCCAAGCTCCACCCCCTTACCCATACTACCCTGCAACCTCCTTCCAATCCTCAGATCTCATTTGCCGTGGCTTTGCCAAGTACAGGATTCCTCGAGCTCCAGGCGACTTTAGTATTTTCCAGTTTTATATTTAAAACTTTGGGTACTTAGTTGCTTGTGTGTGTGTGTGTGTGTGTGTGTGTGTGTGTGTGTGTGTGTGTGTGTGTGTGTGTGTGTGTGTGTGTGTGTGTGTGTGTGTGTGTGTGTGTAGTATTTTTCTGTTTGGATAGATATTTGTTTTCTTATTACTTTACTCTATATCACCTCTTATCCTTCATATCTCTATCACCAGTAGACCCCTTTTCCTTCAGGTGTGCGTGTGAGTGTGGGTATGGCTGATAGCCAAAAGCTTACCTTTTCTAAGTGCACTGAGTGTGGCCATAAGCTATCGCCGGCGGATGGTCACACTCAGTGCGTTCTTTGCTTGCGGGTGGCCCATCTTTCCTCAGGCTGCCAAATTTGTGCAGCCTTTAACCCCCGGGCTTTGAGAGACAGGAAGAATAAGCTGATTCTGGCGGGCCTTCTACCTGCGGAATCGGCTTCTTCTTCCTCCTCTCCCTCTGTAGCGACAACCGCGGCAACGGTTGCCCAACCATCTGACCCACCTCCCCTGGCTGGGACTTACCCTTCTACCTCGTCCCAGGGAGATCGAGAGGCGAAAAAAGATAGGAAAGAAAGAAGGGAGAGAGAGAGAGAAAGGGACAGAGAGAGAAGCCACAAACGGCGGGCCAAATTGGACCCCTCGGCCCCTCCCGCCAAGGTTCTCCCTTCCCCATTGAGGACTTTCAAGCCTTCCTCCCCATGGCTCCGTTTTCCATGCTTCTCTCTGGAGGAGGAGGAGGCCCGACCATCTTCGAGGTCGTCGCGTCGGCCCTCCTGACTGGCTTCGGCGGCCTTGTCCAGATCTACTAGAAGCCTTTCGGTGGCAGATATGGACTGGATGATGTGTCGCTTTTTGCAGACTCAGCTGCAGATGGGAGTGTTGCTGCCCCCCCCCCCCCCCGGGGGGGAGTTTAGCTCCACTGTTTTCCCCAATAGTTCCTTCTCCGATCCACTACCAGGTTTTGGAGTCTTCGGATCCAAGGAGCCTCGGAGTCAGGGAGTCAGCACCGATGGTTGTCACTACCTCGACACTGGCCATGCCCTCGAGCCTATTGGATCCCTTTTTGGATCCGAGCTCTCGGAGCCGAGATCCGGGCATCGATCCGAGGGGGCAAGTGTGTCTTCGGCTCCATTGCGGTCGGAACACACCGTCCACTTGGATCCTAGCACTTCAGCTCCGACTCCAATCCCTTTGTCGGATTTGAGGGTGCCGGCCATCTGTCTTAGAGAGGTTGGTTTCACTTCGGCATTCGATGTTGTGGAGAGGGTTCTCTCTAGAGGATCGAGACCCCCTCGCTCTGTCCTCAGGATCCACCCCCACTCCCTCGCAGCTCGGTTTGCTCTCCATCATCCAGTCCCAGGGACAGCCTGTGTCATTGACGCCCCAGCCAGTTCCCCTGGAGGAACACAAATCCGTTGGTGAGCCCCCCTCGGACAGTCCCCCCCAAGGAGATTTCTCACAAACACCTGTGCAAAAGGAGGCACTTGGACTCCCCTGAGTCCCTTACTGAGGATACCGATTTGGAGGAAGGGGAAGGTTCCCCCAAGTCACTCCCCGACGAAGTCTCCTTCGGAGACATTATGGAAATGCTCCGCCAAAGGGGGGGGTCCACCAAAAAGCCTTCCTCGGATGAGTCGGTATTACTGGAGGCATTCGACACAGGCCCATCTACCTCTAGGGTGTCCCCCCGGCCGACCCTCTGGTTGACCTGATTACCACCAGGGTGTGGAAGGAACCGGACACTGTAGAGCCTATCCCCAGGAGGCCCGACAAGATTTTGAGCCCCTACAGACAAAGCTTCATGGAGCAAGGGTTCCCCTGTAGATGCCATGGTGGTGGTGGCAGCCACCAAAAAGGAACTAGCTCAGGACTGTTCCTCAGTCCATTCCCCCGACAAGGAGTCCCGGGCAATGGACTGAAGCTCTAAATTCAGAGATGCATGAGATGATTGGGGATCCAGTTCACAGTATCTGCCAAGCTCATCCATTTTTCTTGGTATGTGAGCTACTGAGAGGATGCCAGTCATCTATGGCCCAATACCAGATGAACATCATCCCTTACAGGCAGAAGAACCTTTTGTCCAACTGCTTATTGGAAAGCGGATGTTTGCTTCAGCTACCTTCTCTATTAGGGCGCTGAATTACTTGGCCCATGTTATCAGACTGCAGCGGGACCTGGTTAAAGACTACGTTGAGTCTCCCCCAGAGTCCATGACGGCCGAGGATAAAAGGACTTTCTCGGCGTGTATGGCCACTCTCAAATCAGTGTCAAATACATCTCTGTGGCTACTCTCCCACGCCATGGAAAGAGCCGCTAGAGCTAGCGGTTCTGGTATCGCCTTAAGGCATCATGCCTGGCTTCGGCTTTGCAATTTCTCGGAACCTTTCAAGGCATCTTTTGCGAATGCACCCTTTAACGGGTCTACCCTGTTTAGGAAGACCGTCCGGGAGACGCTGGTCCAGTGCTAGAAAGATGGGAAAATGCTGTCACCCGTCGGAATCCGCTTCTCTATCCCTCAAAGGTCCTTCTCCAGGAACCAGTGAGGGCATAAGAAGATGTTGTTCCAGAAATCTCAGCAGGCCCAGAACACTCAAGACTCCTCCCCCAGAGGCAGAGGGGGACAAGGTGGATGCCGGTCCAGAGGCAGAGAGGGTATGAAGAACTTCGGGTCATGGGAACCCTTTTCCGACCAACCTGCGCAGCAGCCCTGAGGGGTTACCTGACTGCTCCTTTCTGGAGGCAGTCGGGGGACGTTTCTCGAGGCATCTGGCTCAATGGAAGTCCATCACGACAGATCTCTGGGTGCTTCAGATAATATCCAGAGGCTATTCAGTCCCCTTCATAAACAAGCCCCCTTACTCAAGGCACCTCCCAGATGTTCCACCCACTAAAAGGGAGGCTGCGGCTTTGGAAATAGAAAAGCTGTTAGAAAAAAGAGCCATCCAGCATGTGCCCCCAGACCAGTCCGGATCAGGCATCTACTCCAGGTTCTTTCTGGTGCCAAAAAAGACAGGGGACTTAAGGCCGATTCTCGACCTGTCAACAATGAACCTTTTCATTGGCAAGGAGAAATTCCGGATAGTCACGCTCCAATCAATCCTTCCCCTCTTGCAGAAGGAGGACTGGATGTGCTCCATAGACCTCAAGGATGCGTATTACCATATTCTCATGGACAGACGGTCCGGGAGGTTTCTCCGCTTTCGCCTAGAGGCCAGTCATTACCAGTTCAGGGTCCTACCCTTCGGTCTCAACACAGCCCCCAGGGTGTTCACCAAGGTTATGGCAGTTGTAGCGGCCCACCTGAGGCTCCAGGGCATATAGGTCTTCCCGTACCTAGACGACTGGCTCCTCACCTCCCCCACCAGGCATCTACTCTCTCTAGTCAGGGACTTCTTCCTCTGTTTATCATCCCAGTTGGGGATCACTATAAATGTCAAGAAGTCGTTCCTCCAACCTGTTCAGGTTATAGACTTTATAGGGGCCAGGATAGATTCCCTTCAGGTCAAGGCTTTCCTAATGCCAGACAGACTTCACAGCATGACTCTACATGTCTAGCTCTTCTTCAGTCTCCTGCTCCCCCAGCAGAGTTAGTCCTGAGAGCTTTGGGGTCCGAGTTAGTCCTAAGAGCTTTGGGGTCCATGGCGGCAGCGATCAGTTTGATCCCTTACGCTCACCTGCACATGAGGGTTTTACAGTGGACTTTGCAAGTCCAGTGGTCCATTCTACATCATCCGCTAAACTTGCCGATTCCTCTCAGCAGGGTTTGCAAGAACTCCCTCATGTGGTGGCTCCAATCCTGAGCCCTTTGGGAAGGACGACCTTTTGTTATGCCCCTACCCCAGGCCACAGTGACCATGGACACCTCCCACCTAGGGTGGGGGGGCATTGTGCGGGCAGGACTTTCCAAGGCACGTGGACTCAGACTGAGACCGTTCTGCATATAAATGTACTTGAGATGAGGGTGGTCCTTTTAGCGTTGCAGGCCCTTCATGCCTTCCTTCCTCCGGGGACTATTGCGATCCAGTCAGACAGTATGTCAGTGGTCTGGTATATCAACAAACAGGGGGGATCCAGGTCTTATCCTCTTTGTCGAGAGGACATGAGAGTTTGGGAATGGGCGATCTCCACCAACCGCTTCCTGTTAGCGATGCACATTCCGGGTCGGTCCAACATTCTGGTGGACAAATTGAGCAGAACTATTCTCTCCCCTTATGAGTAGTCTTTGAACTCTTCCGTAATAGAACAGATCTTCCTCAAGTGGGGTCAGACTTGCTGCGATCTCTTCGCATCGCCTTCCAACGCGAAGTGCAGCGAGTTTTTCGCTCTAATTCCTCCTTTAGGGGAAGCCCCCAGAGATGCTCTAGTCCATGCTTGGCTGCCCGGTCTTCTTTATGCATATCCACCACTTCCGCTGATGACAAAATTTTTGCAGAAAGCTCATCAGTTGGGGAGCAAGATTATCCTCATAGCCCCATTCTGGCCTCGTCAAGTCTGGTTCCCCTGCCTATGGTCTCATCTCATAGCTCCTCTCTGGATCTTGGATACCATTCCGGATCTGATCTCTCACCTCTTGGGAATGACCCCTCCGAATCTGGACGAGCTCAAGCTCTCAGCTTGGCTGATCCAGTTCTCTTTATTGCCAGGACTCCCGGTATCTCTTCCCTAGTCAAGTCCATTCTGGTGGCGACACATAAACCCTCTACCAGGAAGATAGTAAATGGAAACGTTTTTCCATTTGGGCTTCACATAAGAACTTGGATCCTTTACTGCTCCAGCAGTCCTAGAATTCTTGTCTCATATTTTTCAGCAGGGGGCCAGTTCATCTACTGTAAAGGTTCAGCTGGCTGCGAATTCCCATTTTCATATTGGGGACAACTTTGGTTCTCTTGCTGCTACCAGAATTTGTAAGGCCTTACTAAAAGGTACCTTTCTTTTGAGACCTCCTATCAGAAATTCATCCCCACCGTGGGACCTGACCTTAGTTCTTCAGGCATTAGTATTGCCTCCGTTTGAACCTGCAGCTTCCATTGACCTGAAGTTCTTTTCGTGGAAGACTGCCTTTTTGGTAGCCATGACCTCATCCAGGAGAGTGTCGGAGCTTCAGGCTCTTTCTATCAAACCTCCATACCTTGTATTTCACAAGGACAGGGTATCTCTCAGGACTAATCACTCTTTTCTTCCCAAAGTTGCTTCCGAGATGAACATTAATCAGTCCATTAATTTGCCAGTTTTTTCCCCAATTGCCAGAACAAGGGGGAGTATAAACTTCATTTACTAGATGTTTACAGACAGTTACGTTTTTATTTACACAGGGCTGTCTTTTGTAAATCTGACCAACTTTTCATCTCCTTTGTAAAACCCTTTCTAGGGAAACTGATTTCTAAAGTAACTCTCGCCAGATGGATTTCGAGTTGTATTCTCTTAGCATATAGAGAATCTGGCTTGCCAGAAACAATGGGAGTTCATGCTCATTCTATACGTTCTATGGCAACATCTGCTGCATTCTGGTCTAGAGTTTCCCTGGATGACATTTGTTCAGCGGCTACCTGGGGGTCCTCTCAAACCTTTATTTCTCATTATAAGCTACATTTGGTGTCTAGAGGTAGAGGAAGGGCTGCTTTTGGCTCTGCAGTGCTCCGAAATATTCTTCCTTGAGGACCTCCCAAGATTTCGGGTAGCTGGGGACTCTGTTCCACAGGTTGTTGATCAAATGAAGTTAACTACTTCAGATAAAGAAGTTATGTACTCACCATAAGATTCCATCTGAGTAGGTATTTGTCAGCAACCGTCCCTCCCTCCTTCCCCCTAACCTAAATAGTTATTTAGCTGAACTCGAGGTTTGGATGCTCGAGTTTTGTTTGTCTCTGAGTCAGGTTTTCTCAGGTTGTCAGTTTGTTTTGTTGTTTCTGCAGGTGGCAAACGTGATCTGAGAATTGGAAGGAGGTTGCAGGGTAGCATGGGTAAGGAGTGGAGCTTGGAGCTCGGATCTTTAGCTTGGTATGCTGCTGGCTCGGATCCGTAACCCACAGGTTGCTTACAAATTAAGTTACCTACTCAGATGGAACATTATGATGAGTACATAACTTCTTTTTCTCACTAATTACCACATTGATGGGAGCCCACTGAACACTGAAGGCATTATAAGAGTTCTGGGGGCACAGGTTAACAGCAACCTCTCCTTCGACCACCACATTGCCACTGTGGTCAGAAAGTCCTTCTATGTGGCACATCTCATTACCAAGGGTTTTGCATCCAGGAAGAAAGAGGTCATCATCTCTCTCTACTCTTCCCTCATTAGGCCAGTCATAGTGTATAATGCCCCATTTGGCATGTACCTCACTAGACACATGCAACAGCTGGAAAGGCCACAAAAGTACCTCATGAAGAGGATCCTAGGCCTTAAACACATGTCCTACATGGACAGACTCAAAAAACTCCAGCTATTATCTGTCTCATATTGTCTACTAAGAGGCGATCTCTGTTGACTTACAAAGCCATGTATGACCCACCTCTGGTAGAAATGCTACATCTAAAGAAATCCCGATCCCTCCAAACCACATGCTCCAGAGACCTCAACCTCAATACATCAATCAACAGAACATGCTGGAGGGTAAGGTTCATAACCCAGAGACTGCCCATGCTGTGGAATAGACTTCCCATACATGTCAAGCAGGGCACCTCACTAGCCCTCTTCAAGAGAAATCTTGATGAGTGGATGGGAAATATAAAGTTCACCCCGGAGATTACTCCACTGGCTCTACTTGATAGAGGCACTGGGAACTAACGTTGGGCAGCACGATGCCAGGGCACTACTATGGGCTAGGCTTTTAAAGGCTCCAGGGCCATTAGCCTAGTACACACCTATGAACCTATGTGGGGATAGCATGCCCCAACCTGCCTAAGGCATGGGAGACCCATTGTATTTTCTTGGAATATTAACAATGTCATTAGTCTATTTTAAAAAGTAGTGGATCGCCGATGAAATTAAAAAGTTAATGGCAGAGTTGCTTTTTACTCAGGATACTCACCTGAACAATGTTGAACATGAGAAGCTTCACAGGTATTGGGGATGGGTATAACTATAGGCAGTCTCAGTAGGTAATGGTCAGTGAGATGTAGCCAGTCTGTTTCATAAGATCCTAAATTATAGTATACTTGGTATGTTTAAACATAATGGAGATAAGTAGCTATGATTTCAATTACAGCTGATCATTCTAACTGCAGTGGATTTCTCTTGATAATTTGAAATTAAATAAGTAATTTTTAAGACACCAAAACTAGTAGTGACAGTTTGAGTGCTGTTTGGCTTCAGTAATGCCTATTGTGCTTACATTTAGGAAACACTGTAGATGTTTGGATTTTTTCGGGAACTTACAAACATGCAGACTAGAATATATGGGGGGGCAGTAAGATTAAGATGGGTGGCTTATTAGATTGATGATTAAGTGCAGGGTCAAGCAGGGAGTGCTGACTGTTCCCTTATTTGTATGACTTAGCAGGCAAGCTGTTGGCAGTTTGCATTATGTGGGCACAAGACATCATCAGCTATGATCTTTTCTTAAGCCTGGCTAATCCTGAATTTTCATTTCCCCCACTTGTGGTAATTGTTGCAAAATGAGGTGAGATCCACATTATTCTTCTTTTTTTCTCTCTCTCTCTCTCTCTATCCCATCCATCCAGCCATCCTTTGTTGACTGTGTTAGTCCCACCAGGCTACTGTCCTCTTTTCAGGGCAGACTTGGGGTGGTATTTGTACTACTACGAGAAATTTAGCCTGGGCATTGGGGAACTTCCCTACTTTTTTTTGGGTCTATATCATAATATCAAAGTATTAAAAGTTTGAATCACTAAAGTTTGAACTTTAATGATCAAACTGTTACCCCCCCCCCCCAAAAAAAAAAAAAAACGGTCTATGCAGGGGGCAAGCTCCCCTGCACCCCCCCCCCCGCAACTTAAATATACCAACTCCAAGATCGCACTACAGTGCAGTAAAGGGAAATCTTCCCTTCCTGCACTCTATGGCGATCTCCGTTATATGATTCGAGGTTTTAAAACTTCGATCATTAAAGGTCGACCTTTAGTGATTCGAAGTTTTAAACCTTTTGAACATATAAGAACCCCTTTTTTTCGATAGATGTTGTCATATCTTTTGCATCCACCTGAGCTACCTCCAGCTCAAGCAGATGGGATGGCAGCTTAATGTGTCACTCAAAGGACAACACGGTCATATGTGCAGCACTACCTGTTGCTGCACTGCTGCATCATCAACCCAATCACCTGCAGTGGGAATAGAGCCCACACACTCCTCCTTTTTCAGTACTAAAGCGGAGTGTGTTACTTGTTAGACCATTGACACTACCAGTCTTAATTTGTCAAACGTCCAAGTATTGCTTGTTAAATGTAATGCATTATGGGGTATAAGGGTGTTGGCAACATTTGATGAGAAAACAATGTTGTAACACCTTTGGTGTTTATGTTACATGTAAATCCAATTCAAGGAGGCCACAAATTGAGAAACTGACAGGGTGATGATGTTACAACAGTACATGATTCCTAGGTTGCTATACACAGTTATGCTTTTTAAATATAGATATACTTGTCTGCCAGCTGTGTAACGCTGTAGAAGAGATCTTGAGGAAGTGCTCACCGGAGTGTTCAGAAGTCAAGTGATATTGTGTAGATGTTCTTCATCTCACATTGCTGCAGTCCTTGCATATGGGTAGTCCGCTGTCCTCGGTCGGCCCGAATACCAAAGTATTAGGCTGACGTCGGTCAAGGCGCTTAAAACTGACATCAGAACGTCAGGGTACAAAAGCGCATGACCGACGTCATATCCTCAGTCTTTTTTGCCGCATGGTCCGATGCAGAAGCAGCATTGCAAGTGCCGTTCGGCGTTCTGAAATTTTTCGAGTTCGGAGTTTCAGACCGAATCCAAGTTGGCTAAGTACCCGTTGGGAATATTTTGGTTTTCTTGCCGCAGTGTTTTACCGGATGTCAGAAAAAGTGAATAACTGTATTTCTTATGGGAAACAGATACCACATAGGGATTATCATTCTTTGTGTATTCCTTGTTTGGGGCCTGAGCACGACGTTGTTGGGTGTCGCTTTTGTGCTAAGTTCAATAAGCGCACTATTAGCGAAGGTTAGATTGTGCTAGGCTGGTCTTGATGGCGGTGCAATTATAATATGCCGTCGGACTCTCCGGCGTCCGCTTCTGAAGCGCAAAGACAAAACAGTTAAACCCAGGCAAGATGAGTCGTCCGTTCCGGACGCCGGTTCTTTAGAGGCTTCAGTGGAACCGGTGGTTCCGACGGAGACTTCTCTGGAGTCTCAGGAGGAGACTTTGATTTTGCAGGATGTGGCCTCTCAGGAGGCTGGTCAGGCTGAAGGGGCTTCTCAGGTTTCTGTACTCCCCTCCCTTCCTAGGGTGGTTAGGCCCTCTCCTTCTGTTTCCAAGGCTTCCCCCAGAGGCAGGCCAGGTTTAGCTTCTGTTGGTGTCACTCCTAGTTCAGCAGGGTCTGTGCCTAAGAAGCACATGCTTAAAATGGCAGAAGATTTGATTACTCTGATTAGAGGTTCTTTGCCCCCTCCTGATAAGAGGCCTAGGGTGGAGCCAGAGTTGGGAAGTTTTGAGCAGGCTTCGATGTTTCAGAGTCTTGACTGAAGACTTGCAGGAGTACTCTCCTTATTCTGATTCTGATGCAGATGATACCACTCCTTCTGCTTCTCCTCCAGAGGATTTTTCTTTTCAGAGACACTTCATTCTGTGAGGGAACATTTTAAGTGGGAAGGTCAGGAATTCTCTGATTCGCGGAAAAGGCCTAGGGAAGTTTTGGTTTTAGCCCAGGAAAGGCGCTTGGCTTTACGACCAGTTCTGGATGTTGTGGAAGATGTGTTTGCAGAGGCTTCACTTAATCCTGATTCTCTGCCTCCTCGCCTGTTAAACCGGATAGGTATTACAGGGTGCCTGAGGCTCATAAATATCTTTATAAGAGTCCTAGGGCGGACCCAGAAACTGTTAGTCAGGGACCTAAGGGTGTCAAGGCCTCTGTTGTAAAAATCCGGTTCCTCTAGATAAAGAGGCCAGAGCTTTGGATAGATGGGGAAAGAAGGTCTATACTTCTTCTACCTTAGCTATGAGGGCTTTGAATTGCCAGTTTCATATGTTGAAATATCAAAACTTTCTTCTTTCTCAATTGAAGTCTAAGGTGGATGCTCTGGCGGAAGGCATTGAGTGTAAAGAATTACAAGATTTGGTGCATGTCTCTGAACAGGTGGGTAAGCATTCATTACAATGTGGTTTTGATGCTGTGCAGGCCTCGTCTAGGGTGGCTGCCACTGGTTCAGTTCTTCGCAGGCACGCCTGGCTGAAGGATCAGAATTTATCTGACCATGTTAAGACAAGGATTTTGGATGCTCCTTTGCAGTCTGATGTGTTGTTTGGTTCACCTGTGGAGTCAGTCTTGAAGAAAATGGAAGACAAGGCTAAGTCTATGCAGGCTGTTAAAGATTTTTGCAAGTTCAGCCTCCAGTTCAGTAGGAATTGGCCTGCTAAGGGGTGGGCGTATCCTTCTTATGATTCTCAGTCTAGGGGTAGATCTAGGCGTGGTAGGGGCTGAGCTCAGAGTTCTTTCAGGCCTAGAACAGGAGTTCACCTGCACAATCTTGGTGAGGGCAGGGGCCAGTCCTTTCGTAAACAGGCCCAATGACCTACTTTTTCAGCTGCCAGATCCTTCTTGCCTGGCAGCACCTTTGGGAGGAAGGTTGGCACTCTTCAAGGAAAATTGGATTTTGATTACCCAAGACAAATGGGTATTGGATATCATACACCAAGGTTACAAGTTTTATTTCCATACCTTGCCTCCTTTCAAAGGCATGCCGGACGTTCCTCCTCAGCAAAGACTAGAGGCTCACAAACAAATTTCTCTACTACTTCAAATCGGGGCCATACAACCGGTCCCTCTGCCAGAAGTGGGCCTAGGATTTTATTCTCGCCTGTTTCTAGTACCAAAGAAAGGGAACACATGGAGACCAATTTTGGATTTATCTATCCTCAACACATATCTGGACATTCCCAAGTTCAAAATGTTGACGTTACAACAGCTTTTACCTCTGCTGGGAAAAGATCACTGGATGGTGACTCTGGATCTCAAGGAGGCTTACCTTCATGTTCCTATCAGGCTCAGTTGCAGGAAGTATCTGCGTTTTCGGGCTGGGACTTCTCATTATCAGTTCTCTGCATTGCCCTTTGGCTTATCTACTGCGCCCAGAGTGTTCACGAAGGTTCTGGCACCAGTGGTAGCTTTCTTCAGGCTAAGAGGAATACAAATCTATCCTTATTTGGACGATTGCCTGATTTTGGCCCAAGGAAAGGACGAACTTCTTCAGCATTTACAGTATGTGATGGCAGTGTTAAGATGCCTGGGGTATTCTGTGAACGAAATAAAGTCCAGTCTAGTACCCTCTCAGGACATGTGCTTTCTGGGTGTGAGACTGAATACAGCATCCCAGATGGCCTTTTTGACCCCGGACAAACAAAAGAATCTTTCTCTTTACTTCCACCAATTGTCTCGTCAGTCCAGGCTGACTGCAAGGACAGTCCTTCAAGCCTTGGGGTTCATGGCATCTTGTATTCTGGCACTTCCCAATGCCAAACTGCATATGAGGAAGCTACAATGGTATCTCAAAATTGTATGGACATAGCACTGCCAAGATATGGACACTGTCATTCAGATAATACCTTGCATTCAAAAGGAATTTCTGTGGTTGGCTCAGGAATGTCACCTAAACAAGGGACTCTCTGTGACCCGGCCAGAGGCGAGTCAGATTCTAACGACAGATGCCTCAGACAAAGCTTGGGGAGCTCATCTAAATGGAAAATGGGTACAAGACACGTGGCCTGCCAGACTTCAACATCTACATATCAACTTGAAGGAGATGTTAGCAGTCCAATTTGCATTGATGGCTTTCAAGGATTTACTTCTTCCAGGGCAGGTGTTGATTCAAACAGACAACACAACTGTCATGTGGTACATCAACAAGCAAGGGGGAACGCATTCATATCCTCTATGCAGACAAGCAATGATTTTGTGGGAGACTGCTCTCAGTTTACAGCTAAATCTTCAGGCAAGGTTTCTGCCAGGAGCACAGAACTCCTTAGCAGATGTGTTGAGCAGACAAATTATGGATCCCCACGAGTGGAAATTGGATCCTCATGTATTTCAGAAATTGACAGTGTTATGGGGAACTCCAGACATAGATCTGTTCGCTTCTCCTCTAAATTACCAGCTGCCAAAGTTTTGCACAAAAAGGTTTCATCCCACAGCTTGGAAAGTGGATGCTCTCTCATTCAATTGGAGCAATCTTCACGTGTATGCCTTTCCACCTCTGCCTCTCCTCCCAAAGGTACTCCTGAAGGTCAGACAGGACAAGCCAAACATGATTTTAATAGCTCCAGATTGGCCTCGACAGCACTGGTACCCATTACTGAGAAGTCTGGTGCAGGAGCCTCCATGGCCTTTGCCTTGATTCCTCACCTGCTGTCTCAGGAGAACAGTCATTTACTCAATGTCAAACTTCACTCTCTACATCTAACAGCCTGGCATATTCTGTTTTAAACCCTGGAGGGTCTCAGCTTCCACAACTTGTTTTGAATGTTATTTTGGAGGCCAGAAGGCCTAGTACAAGGAAAGTTTACGCAGATAAATGGAGGAGATTTTTATTTTGGAGTACAGCAAAGGACTTTGATGTTTCTAAACCTAATTTAAGTGTTGCGCTTCAATACCTTACTGAGTTATTGGACAAAGGTTTGTCCTTCTCCTCTATAAAGGTTCATGCTGCAGCAATTTCTGCTCACTATGACTGTGACCCGCCATTATTTTCTCAGCCTTTGTTTAAGCAATTCCTTAGAGGGGCAAAGAATATAAGACCCCCACGTAGAGCTCCTACTCCTGCTTGGGATCTCAATTTTGTGTTGGAGAAACTCACTCTACAACCTTTTGAGCCTGCAGCATCTGCAGAGTTGAAATATTTATCATGGAAGACTGTTTTTTTGTTGGCCATTACCTCTGCGAGAAGGGTTTCTGAATTACAGGCCCTTATGGCGGTTGAGCCTTTCTTAATTTTCCACAAGGATAGGGTGTCTTTGCGTACTAACCCTTCTTTTATGCCTAAAGTGGTTTCTAGTGTGGCTTTAAACCAAACTATTCATTTGCCTACTTTTATGCAAACCCCCAAAATAAAGGGGAAAGGATTTTGCACACTTTGGATATACACAGACAGTTGCGATATTATTTGAGCAGAACTAAAGGGTTCAGGCAGTCTCAGCAGTTGTTTGTTTCTTTTGCTTTGGGTTCTCAGGGCAAACCTGTTTCAAAACAAACTATTTCTAAGTGGATTGGTTTTTGTATTGCTTTCTGTTATTCCCATCATGGTAAGGAGATTCCAGCTGGGATTAGGCCTCATTCCACTAGGGCTACTGCCGCCTCTACTGCTTTTTTAAGGGGGGTGGCTACTAAAGATATTTTGGAAGCAGCTACTTGGAGTTCAGTGCATACTTTCTCTAAGCATTACCACCTTCCACTTTACTCTAAATCTAGGGCTGGATTTGCCACTGCAATTTTACAGGGCATGTTGGCAGCCCCTAATGCTTTATAGTTTTGCCATCCTCCCTTACCTCTGCTTTGGGATTCTACCCATATGTAAGGACTGCAGCAATGTGAGATGAAGAACATAGTACAGTTTTGTACCTACCATAAATGTAGATGTTCAAGATCCACATTGCTGCAGTCCAATCCCTCCCTCCTTCCCTCTGTTGTTAGAGGTGGTGGTGTGGTTTGTGTTGTACATATTGTAAATATGGTTAGTGCAGGGGTGGTTGGTTATTTTTTGCTGTTCTTTGGCTTTGGCCTTTCTTGTTAGGGCCTTCTGACATCTGGGGCAAGAAAAGACTGAGGATATGACGTCGGTCATGCGCTTTTGTACCCTGACGTTCTGATGTCAGTTTTAAGCGCCTTGACCGACGTCAGCATAATACTTTGGTATTCGGGCCGACCGAGGACAGCGGACTACCCATATGTAAGGACTGCAGCAATGTGGATCTTCGAACATCTACATTTATGGTAGGTACAAAACTGTACTTTATTGCAGTCCCCTAAAGCTGTGGGGAGATTGCGGTCCTATACACTGCTCCTTCTTTTATGGTTGATTTCAATGGCCTTTTCAGTAGATGAGACCTGGAGCTCCAGAAAATTAAGACTTTGGTAGTAGAAGTGATTATGATGAGCCGAGACTTTTGAGGTTTGTAGTTAAGAAGTGTGTGATATTCTAGCGATTTCAGTGAAATACACTTCAGTGTCTCACTTTGGAGACATTTCATAACCTAATAGGAAGTTGTGCAGTATCCAAGTAAGTTATATTAAGTGATGTGTGTGTGTGTGTGGCGGGGGGGGGGTGCAGGGCAGAGCCTCCTGCCAGGCTGTCCACTTCATCCAGTAGGTTTTGCCATTTTTTTTATTTTTGGTTCTGAATTTCACTGAAAGAGGTCATCACTGATTAGACAATACTCTCTGAGTGTCTTCATAGACATGCACGCCTCAAAGACACTTCTGTTGGCACATTATTCTATGATTTTTTTTCAACTTTGTCTTACTGGGTGCATGATAAACACTTTGGAGTTGGTACAGCTCCTTCTTGGCTCGAAGGGTAATTTTGTGATAGTTACCCTAAGTTATTCCTTGGATTGAGATCAGTTAGTCAGCTTCAGGTTGGATAATCGCAGTCCTTTTCTTGGCTTTAACTGAATGTTGGGCAAGGAGAGCTTCTGTGAAGTCTGTAGTTATACAGGCATCGAAACACTGAGCACTGGGAGTGTGGCTTCTCGAGCTCCTGAAGGGCATGTTTACAGGCCCTTAGACATTCAATTAAATTACCCTGGGGGAAGACCTACTTTAGGGAGGTATGTCATAATTTTTGATGTCCTTCCATAACTCTGTTGCAGTATTCATCAACCTTGGGATCTTCTGCCAAGGATAGCCCAACATCCAGCCAGTATACCAAAGCCTTTATTACCTAGGAGCATCATATATAAGATGTATGCTCCCCACGCAAGTGTAGGGCATAAAAGTAACACATTAATGCTCCCAATCCAGAACTTCATTGCTACCAGTCCAAACACCATTATCGAACATCAGTCTGAGTGCCCTACACTGTACTGGTTATACTGGGCCTATGCTTTCAGATAAGTACCCTATTGGGGTTTTGTTTTATTCTATTTTATAGTGAGTTACATGTCATTGTGTAGCCATCTTTCTTCCCTTTCCATTTATCTTGAGAATTAATGTCTGAAGTTGTTGGCCCAAGTTGCTATGGTAGAATCCACTCACCCTGAGGTATACCTGCCATCTAAAAAAGCAGCCATGAAATCTAGGCCTGAGTCTGCTGCTGTCCAGCCTCCAGTCCACATCTCACTTGAGGTGGATGAGAACCTGGAGAATTTTCTGTTATTTCATCTTTTTTTCTGTACAGCAATCTTCTCTGAGTCCGGTACAGAACTGGCTTCTCGCACGTCCTCTGAGACCTTGCAAACATCCACAGTGGACATGGGGAAACCATGTCTGATAATTACCAAGGGGCTAAAAGGGATTCCTCAGATCCTTATTGGGGAAGAGTAGCCAGGTAACCAGATTGAATCCAGGCAGGGATCTGAGCCATCTGAGCCATCACACTTTGCCAAAGTGGACATCCATTAAACAAAAGGCAGAAGACTAACTATGCGGTGCCAGCTACCAGAGATCCACAAAGGGAACAGCAGGCCTTCACACAAGGCATGTTCAATGGCTTTAAAACCTCCTCAGAGCCTTTTGGTTCCTGTACCTCCTTTCTCCTCAACCCCCAAAAGGGCAAAGGACCCTGAGTCCTCGGATAAGGATTCTGATTTTGATGTTGACTCCTTAGCTTACTTCTCTCAGTTGCCTTCTACTTTAGACTATGGGTCAGAGGAGGAACTGTCCTTTTGAGAGAGTCATGCACATGATGGAGCATTTTAAATGGGACTGCTCTCTGGTATCAGACATCCAGAAAAGGTATTATGAGTTGTTACAAGTGGAGTCTCCTAAACCTTCTGCTGCCTCTTCTGTGTTAGCTGCTTTATTGGATACCTTCTCTGCTACTTCATTGGCTCCAGACTCCCAAACTCCAGCACCTAAGGAGTCTTACAGGTTCTATAACGTGCTAGATTCCTGCAAATTCTTATATAAATGTCCTTCTTCTGATCCAGCTGTGATTTCTGTGTCTACAGATAAGCCCTCTATACTTGTTGCCCTCTTCTAAGCTCCTTCCCTCTGATAAGGTCAATAGAGCTATAGAGAGGATTGAAAAGAAATTATACACTTCTGTTACTTTAACCTTTAGAGCTATAAATTATCAGACCCACATGACAAGATATTGGATATATTTTATCTCTTCTTTCCAACATTGGGAAAATTGTATCTGATATGCTAGACTCGGAAGGTAAGGCCTCAGCTCTCTCCTTGCTGGGTCCCACATCTCAAGTTGCCTGTCACTCTATAAAATGCATCTGTGATGCAGCTGATGCCTCTTTCTAGGGCAGCTGTTTCCGGCTTTGTGATGAGGTGCCATTTTTTCTTTGCCTTCAAATCTTCTCGGATAATAATAAGGCAAACCTTCTGGATGCTCCTCTGGGTTACCAGCATTTATCTGCCACTGCTGTGGCAGAGCTCTTTAAGACTTTGCAGGATGTGGGTAAGGTCATGAAAGATGTGAAGCACATATCAGTTGCTGTGAAACTTGGGAATGGAAGAGACAATCCTACTAAAAGTACCTTTTATGCACAGACTGCTTAGACAGTCTTCCGAAGGTAAGAAGGCTACTAGGCTTATTTTTTCTGATAAGCCTGCTTAAAAGCATAGGCCCCAAAAAGCTGTCCTTTCCTGATAAATCTGCAGCCATCTGACTTCTTCCTCTTTGCCAGGTTCCCTTGTCCCTCAGCTTTCTCTGTCTCTCCCAGTTTGGCAAAAAATCACCACAGACTGTTGGGTTCTATTCATTATCAGGCAGGGTTACTTTATTGCCTGGAAAACTCTTCCTTCCTTCTCCAGTATCCCTTAACCTCCTACAGAACAGCTTCCTTAATTTCCAGAGGTACTTCAGGCTCTGTTGGAGCAGGGTACCATACAACTGGTTCCAAAGAATGAAAGCGGTTCAGGTTTTTACACCTTCCTTTGGTCCACAGGAAAGAAGGGTCTTGAAAACCTCTCCTGGATCTTTCATGTCTGAACACTTTTCTTAAAGTGCCATCCTTCTGAATGCTTTATCTTCAGGCTCTTGCTTCCTTAGTTGCTTCTCCAGGCTTTCCCAGTTCCCTAGTTTCCCTGGATCTAAAGGATGCCTGCTTTCATATTACTGTCTACCTTCTATTCTGGAAATGTTTGGTTTTCTCTGTTTTCTCCTCTCATTTTTGGTTCTCTGCTTTGCCCTTTGGGCTTTCAACAGCCCTAGAGGTGTTCACAAAATCCAGTAGTCACTTTTTTCAGGCTTTTGGGCATTCAGATATTTCACTATCTGGACGAGCTATTGCTCCAGGTCCCATCATGAATCAAGCTATTGTGGAATCTTCACTTTACCCAACTTCTGTTACACAGACTGGGGTTCATTGTCAACCTTCAGCAGTCAGTGTTAACTCCCTGTCAGGATAACATTTTTCTGGGCTGCAGGATCCAAGCTGTTCCAATGTTAGCCTTTGTTTCTGCCTCCAAGGTGTGGCTCTTATGAATTATTTTTTTCCCTGTTTCCCCTGTCCTGCCTTCCAGCCAAGGAGCTTCTCAGGGCTCTGGGGTTCATGTCCTGTACTATCCCCATGCTTCCCTGGGCCAGGCTTCTTATGAGCAAGTTTCAGTGGTATCTAAAATCAGTGTGGCTTCAACATTGCCACCTGTTAGAGTAGTTCCTCTGCTCACTTGTCTCAAACTACAGTTTCACAGATTTAACAGATATCCCTCAATCCATGTGTTCCTTTCCAACCTCCTCAGCCGTTCGAGGAACAATTCATAAGTGCCTGGAGCTGCGGTGGGGAGCTGCTTTTACAGATCATATCAGAATCAAGGAAATGAGGGCTCTCATTTCAGCCCTTCAAACTTTTCACTCGTTCTGGGTGGCAGGTCACTTAAAGGTTTATACAGACAACACCACTGTCATGTGGTATGTCAATGAACAAGGGAGCTCGAGTTCTTACCTTCTGTGCAGACTAGCCCTTCAAGCATGGGAAGTAGCTATAGCTATCAATCTGCAGGTTACCCTTCAGGCAGTCTATATATACATTGAGTACAGTCTTCTGGCAGATTCTCTTAGCAGGTCCAGAACACAGACTCACTATTGGATGTTTCACAGAGATGTTTCTGGATAGAATTCATTGGTGCGGTATTCTTCAAGTGGATCTCTTTGCCACCCCTCTGGAACAGGCAACTCCTCCAGTTCCAGAGCCCCAAGAACTTTGGATTGGAAAGTCGATGCCATGCCCTTCTCTTGGAAGGGGCTGTCCCTTTAGGTCTTTTCTCACTTGTCAGCAATCTCTGCCTGTCATTGAATCCACCTCTGGCCTTTAGTTTTGAGTTTCTAAAAGGTGTTCTTCATATCAGACCCCAATACAGCCAATTCCCCCTTCTTGAGATCTTAATTTTATGCTTGAAAAGCTGATTCAGGCTCCTCTTGAGCCTATTACTTCTTCTTTACACCATTGCACCTGGAAGATTGGTTTATTGGTTGATTTAACCTCTGCCAGAAGGGTGTCTGAATTCCAGGCCTTGATGGTGGTCCCTCCTTTTTTGTTTTTTCATAGAGACAGGGTATCTTTCTGTACAAATCCTTCTTTTATGTCTAGGGTGGTTAATGAGCTGTCCCTTAATCAGTCTGTCCAGATTCCTTCCTTTTTCCCTTCTCTGCAGTTTGCTAATGATAAAGTTCTTCTTACCTTGGACTTGCATAAATAGCTCAGATATAATTTAGACAAATAAAGACCTTTAATAAATCTGAACAACGTTTTGCTTCTTTTCATACCAGGACATTGGGCTTGGCAGTTTCTAAGCAAACCATCTCCTCCTGGATTTTGAAGGCCATTTCTTATTTTTTTTTCATGGCAAACAGTTGTCTGCTTCTGTTAGTGTTTCATTCTACCATGGAGGTGGCTTCCTTAAGGGTTTTCTTCAGGGATTTGGACACCAGCTCCATCCTTGAAACTGCTACTTAGTCTTTGGTTCAAACATTCACAAAACATTACAAATTGGATGTCATTTCCAGGACCAGGGCAGGTTTGCCAAAGCTGTCATTCATGGGTTTATGGAGGGTGCCTTCTTACCTTCCTCCTCCCTGCCTTCACTGTAGCTTTTGTACTCTTCTAGAGGGGATGAGTACTGCAACAGTGATATGGAAAGACATAGTACAGTTGTGTAAAATCTTGCCATAACAGTAGACGTCCTCCTTTACACTGTTGTAGTATTCACTCACACACTCCTAGCCCCTGTTTTTTTCTCCTTTTCTGTGTGTTTTTTTTTTCCTGGCCAAGAGGTTCTTCTCCTCTTCCTTCCCGTTTCTTGATGTACATGTTCTCCTTTCCACTGAGGGTCCTGGTTCTCCTGGGGCACTTCAGTACTTGGTTGGGATCAGTTGTGCATCACCTTTATGCCCTACACTTGCATGGGGAGCATAAGTATGGCATACAAAGCTCCTAGGTAATAGTCTTTGGTATACGCGCTGGATGTTGAGCTTATCCATAGCAGGAGATCCCAGAGGTATTGAATATGGCAACAGTGAAAAGAAGGGCATATACTGTTAGGGTAAGATTTTGCACAACTGTACTGTGTCCTTCTATTCATCTGTTACAGTATTCTTCCATGAGGAAGTTGCCTGCCAAGGTGATGGTCTGAAGTTGGCTTGTATATTGTCGAAAGATTTTACTCTTCTAACATATTCTGGAAGAATCACACCAAGTTCTTGTAAGCAAGTAAAACAGCTTTATTTTACATGCATGGAGACCTGCTACATGATAGTAGTATGCCAGCAGTCTGGCTACTTGTACTTTGAGTTCCGCTTTTATAGACCCTTCTGCACGTATACACACGTAGCACACAGAACATTCATTAGAAGTGATAGTTTGATTACTTGTTTTTACCAGCCAGTACTACAGTTATTCTTGCAACATTAACTTTCTTATCAGCAGTTTAAGATTAACTTCTGCATTCCTCAGTGATCAACATTTTCCAGAACACTTCAGTTTGCACGCAGTGAACATTTTTCTGCTTAACCCTTTATATACAGAATACAAAATATGTTGAACTTCAGTATTTTTCCACATTTCCCCCCTTACATTTTGTATACTGTTTATTTTACACAATCCCAGATACATTTTATACCTTCTCATAATCAGAAAAATATGCTTTTGTAGCATTGGCAGAGATAACCTTCGATATTATCATTTTGATACATGGTATGCAACAGCAGCCAAGCAGCAAAAATATGACTGCACCAACACATACAGCAATTAAAATGTTCATCAACACAGAACCCCAGTTTCCAAACAGGTTTTGGAAAAAGTCAGTCAAGGGGTTTGGACCAGGTTTAGTCAGTTCAGAAACTTGTTGAATTATTTCAAGATGGCTCGGAATCTCATGCTCGTTATCAGGAATGAATGAGCAGCACTCCTCGTGTATGAGACCGCAAGTACCTCCTTTCGCCGCTAGGGTGAAATCGAGCGCCATACGGTTCTGCAACACTACTGTTCTCATCGCCGTTAATTCGTCTGTCACCAATTCTAGCACTGAAAATGTCGCATTACTCAGGGTCTCTAACAGTTTTGACAGTTTTCTCAGTTCCCAGATGGACTTTACTGTCCCATACCAGCAAAATACCAGCCCAAGCAATTACATCATCACCTAGGTCCATATGTGAGAGTCCTTTGCTGCTGACGTGCGCCAAGTCATGGTGATAAATCCATGACGCATCAATGTTACCTACGGGATTAATAGGTTTATTAAGAGAACGTGCATTTCGTATTTTACCTTGAGGTAATGCATTTACATGTCTGATAGCTGATATCAGATATCCCAAAAAACAACTTCCTGACCAGCCATATGGTAACCATTTATATGCTTTCCTACCACAAATAAAATAACAATCATTCGTTTTGATGTTGATATTGGTTGGAAATTCATAACTCCCATTTGGCTTTAGCCCCTTAAATAACAGGCCATATACATACAGCATTTTTTCAACAAAACTAGTATCATTTACATTGATGTCTTTTTTTTATAGCTCCAAACTTGGTCTCACACTGCCCTTCTAGGGTACAATTATGAACTATTGTCAAATTACATTGGCTCAGCCCCACCTTAACTTTTCCAATCTTTTGAAAACACACTGTTCCGTTTGGCGCCCAGAAGAGGCAGCGCCACCTTGTCTCTCAGTGGTACCTCTGTGGTTTCAAACAACAAATTATTCCAAGTATCATTTGTTCCCAGAGGGGCTGTCCCTAACATTAAGCCACTATGTACAGTACGCATTGCAGTACATACCCAACAATTTGAGACATTCATTGAGGATGCATATGCATATTTAATCGCTTGATATGTATTAAAGTTTGGATGCCAGCTGGTGTGTTTGTCTCTTTTTGAATGGCTAGCTTCATTAAAAACAAAATGGCCAAAACAGAAATATTACAATCACAATAGTTATAAACAATAAAATATTGCAATAGAACCATTTTCTCTTATTCTCATTATTGTCCTTCATGGTTACTGCTGTCTGTTTGTTCCCCAGGGGGATTCAAGTTTTTATCTAACTTAAAATGTTTTATAATTTTACAATGTGTTAGGTGGATCCATGAGGACCTTTCTTTAATCCGAACTGCCGTTGGAGTTGCGATCAACACCTGGTAGGGGCCCTCCCATTTGGGGGATGCCCAATTCCTTCTCTTAACGATCTTGACCCAGATCCAGTCGCCGGGTCTGATTTCCGTGATTTTGTCGTCTCTTGAACCTGAAAAATAATCATTCGTTAAACAGCTGTTAGTATTGGTCAGCATTTTCCTCATGTAATCTGCTATCTCCTCACCCCCCTCACGTTCTGCAGGCAACAAGTTTTGCCACTGCGGGACGTAATAAGGTCTCCCGTACAATAACTCAAATGGGGTGACCCCTTTTGAGGTGGGAGTTGTCCGCATGGAAAGGAGGGCTAGAGGTAGACAGGTAATCCAAGACTGATGTATCTCGGCCATGAGTTTTCTTAACTTGCCTTTTAGAATGCCGTTGTGGCGTTCCACCAACCCTGCTGACTGTGGGTGGTAGGCACAATGGTGTTTCAGTTCAATTTGGAAAACTGTATAGGTTCATAGGTTCATACTAGGCTATCTGCCCGAGGGCATTTACAAGCCTAGCCCATAGTTTTGTGGCTTATGCCACCCCTTTAGTATGGGGAACTATACCCATTATTTTGCTGTGCCTCTGTTGAGCAGTGACACTGAGGTAATCCCTGGGGTATATCTGCGATCTCCCATCCATTGGTCAAGATTTCTCTTGAACAAGGCCAGCGAGGTGCTCTGCCTCACATATACTGGGATTTTATTCCACAGCATAGGGAGTCTTTGGGTGATGAATCTATCCCTCCAGCACGTCCTATTAATAGCCGTGTCGAGGTTTAAGTCTCCCGCCTTGTGGCTCTGGCGGATCTAGATTTTTGAGGTGAAGCATATTCATCAAATCTGGGTTTGACATGGCCTTGTATGTTAGGCAAAGGTCACCTCTGAGCAAGCGTGCGACTGAATAGAGCTGGAGTTCTTTCAGTCGGGCAGCATAGGACAGATGTTTGAGACCCTTTATCCTTTTGGTGAGGAACTTTTGTGGCCTCTCCAGCTGCTGCAAGTGTCGGGTCAGATACATTCGAATGGGGCATTGTACTCAATCATTGGTCTGATGAGATGAGTATAGGAGACTATGACCTCCCTTGATCTAGATGAGAATCCCTTCATGATAAGGTGGGCAATGTAGAAGGTCTTCCTAACTACTTTAGCTACATGGGTGTCGAATGACAGACTACTATCAACCTGGGTCCCCAGGTCCCTGATAACTTCTTCTGTACTCAGTGGATTGCCACCTATTTGGTAGCTAGGGGTAACCTTGTTTTTCCGAAGGGTATGACTATGCATTTTTGGCATTTAACTTTAGGCCATGGCTCTGGCACCAGTTATCCGTTTCTGTGAGACCCTTCTGAAGGATATCTGTGTCAGATGTGTTTTCTACTATGGCCCAGTTTGCAGTCATCTGCAAACTTTGTCAGCCATAACCCTCCTGTGTTTGCTTGTACTGGAAAAGTAGATGCCAAACAAGAGTGGGCCCAGGACTGAGCCCTGTGGTACACCACTTGTGACAGGCTTTGAGTCTGACATGGCGCCAGCAACTCTGACCCTGTGGGTTCTGTCACTCAGCCAGTTTGCAACCCATCTTGTGATGTATGGGTTAACATTTAAGCTGATGAGTTTTTCAATGATACCCGAGTGGGGTATTGTATCAAAGGCCTTCGCCAGATCGAGGTAGGCTGTATGGACTGCCTTTCCCTCATCAATGGCTTTGGTGACTGTTTCAAAAAGTCAACCAAGTTTAGAAGGCATGATCTGCCTTTGACAAAGCCAAACTGGGATGGATCCAAAGTCTGCAAATTCCCTATGTCTTTATTTATGAGGTCCATTATGATCCTCTCCATGGCTTTGCAGATAAGGCTTGTCAAGCTAATGGGCCGGTAATTTCCAGGGTCGGTGGAGGCACCGCCTTTGTGAAGTGGGACCACAGTTGCAGTGCGCCACTCCCTGGGTACGTATCCAGAGGTAAGACTATGATTAAACAGCTGTCCTAGCTGTGGGTTTAATGTGTAGACAGTTTCTGAATGATCTGATTGACAAAATGCGTGCCGTTGTCAGAGTAGATGCGTGTAGGAAGTCCAAAGTGCGGGACGATGTGATTGACCAAAATTTTAGCCACTGTTTGAGCATCCGGATGTGTCCTCGGAAAGGCCTCAACCCACTTAGTAAATGCATCTACTATCACTAACACAAACTTCTTTAGTTGTGCCGGGGTCAATTCGATGAAGTCCATGCATATTGTATGAAATGGATAAGGGGGTGTTGGAAATTATGCCGGGTCAACTCTGACCCCTCCCCCGTGGCATTTAGCACATACTATGCAGGATAGACAAAAACGTTTTGCATATGCAATGAAACCCTTGGTCCAAAAGGTAAGGTGGATAATTCTAACCATAGCTGCAGGGCCCAGATGGGAAGGGCCATGCATGACTAGTGCTGCATACCTAAAAAGATTTGTAGGCAAAACATATTTATTATCTGGTCCCACATAGATTCCTTTGTTCTGTCTAAGACCATATCTAGTCCAGCGTTGTTTTTCCTGTACTGTGCTAAGTTCCTGCATGACTTGTAAGGTTTGTAAATCAAACTTATCTGTTGGTTGTAATTCTGTAGGTGTGGTTTCAAGTGAAAAGGTACTGGACATAGCTGCCTCTTTGGCTGCTTTGTCTGCTAGGGCTTTACCAAGTGATACCGGGTCCTTAGCACGGGTATGAGCAGCGCATTTACAGATGGCCAAACCCCGTGGCCGTTGGACGGCTTGTAGTAATTCAAGGATTAGTTCTTTGTGCATGATGTCTTTTCCCGAGGTTGTAACCATCCCCCTATTTTTCCAAGGTTGTAACCATCCCCCTATTTTTCCATTGCTGAGCAAACACATGTACTGTAGAAAAGGCATATTGACTATCCGTATAGATAGTGACATTCCTGTCCTCCGAAAGAAGACATGCCCTTGTCACAGCAATCAGTTCCGCTGCTTGAGCGGATAAGTTCCCGGGGAGTGGTCTTGCCTCTATTATCTGAGTTGCAGTAGTAACTGCATACCCTACCTGCGTGGTGCCTGTTTCTGTTTTGCGTGCCGACTCATCTACAAACAGTGTCCAGTCCGCATGTAGTAAGGGTTGATCTTTAAGATCCGGTCTTGGTAGAACTTTAGAATGTATGAGATCTAAGCATACATGCGGGATACCGTCTTCAGCAACGGGTAGCAATGTCGCTGGATTTAAGGTAGTGCATCTCTCAATTGTCATGTGTGGCTGTGATAACAGCATAGTCATACAAGATAAATGTCTGCTAGGTGACAGAAATGTTAACTTGTCCTGCAGAAGGATGACTGCTACGGAGTGCGGGACTTTTAACGTAAGATCATGGAACAATACCAATGTGGCAGATGCTTGTACCGCCAAAGCAGCTGCAATTACTGCTTGCACACAGTGTGGTAATGCTCGTGTTACTGAGTCTAATTTGCTAGAGTAAAATGCCAATGGTCTTAACTTATCTCCATACATTTGCATTAAAACAGATGTCATAAATCCCTGCTTGCAATCTACAGTCTGTATAAAGGTATTACTGTAATCTGGAAACCCCAATGTCGCTGACCCAGCTATCAGTTGCTTGATTCTAGTGAATGCCTGTACTGCCTTGTCTGTCCAGTACAGCAAATCTTTTGCCGCCATCGGTATTGCAAAAATTAAGTCTGATAGCGGGTGCACTTCTTCGGCATAGTTGGGAATCCAGCTACGACAGAAGTTCGTAATGCCTAAAAAGGACATCATTTCCTTTTTTGTAGTTGGCATGGGGGCTTGTAACATAGCATTCTTTCTACTGTCATCTAATCGCCTGCCCTTCCCAGAGATAGTATAACCCAGGTAACGTACTTCTAATTTACAAAATTGTAACTTAGACTTATTTACCTTATGTCCTTCGTGTGCCAGAAAGTGTAATAGTCGAATAGTCTCGGACTTACAGAGTTCTTCCGTAGTCGCGGCCAGGAGGATATCATCCACGTACAGCAGTAGGTGGCACCCTTGGGCGGGTTGGAACTGAGCCAAATTGGTGGACATCTCTTGTGAGAAGATGGTCGGACTTTCGCAGTATCCCTGCGGTAACCTGGTATAGGTATAACGCTTGCCCATAAACATAAATGCAAACCAAAATGTACTATCTTCCTGCAAGGGAATAGAGAAAAAGGCATTACTGATATCAATTACAGAAAAGTAGTTATCCGTGGGAAGGATATCGTTCAGCAGAATAGACGGATCCGGGACTATGGGGGCCCGAGGTACCACCGTGGCATTTATTGCCTGTAAGTCTTGTACCATCCTCCATGTCCCATCCATTTTTTTTACTGGAAATAAGGGCGTATTACACGGTGAGTCTGTGCACAGAATTAATACTCCAGCTTTCAAAAGGGCTGTGATTACCGGTAAAATGCCCTCCTCTGCCTTTCTGCTCAAGGGATACTGCCGTTTATGAGGTCTAAATTCTGACTTGGGTGTAATCTTTACCTGTCCTGCCATTCTAATCAGTCCGATATCGTGCTGACCCTGCAACCATAATGAGTTTGGAATCCTCTGCAATTGAGATTCCTCCATGGGGGTAAGGAGACATAGTCATAATGTCCCAGGGGATTGTATCGGTTCGTCTTCCCAGAGGTGCACGGTCGGTCTGGCTTGTGTAACCCAGTTAAGTTTTTGAACCTAAACGCCTTTACCTGCCAACTGTTCTGGTGTCCATCCTACCCATTCAGTTATTTTCTTACCCACGAGGTACCATGACATTCCTTCACCCTCTGTGACTGAAATATGTATGGTTAATTCATTCTTATACAGCAGCTGCATATCCCTTGTTAGGCTACATGTGACTGCAGAATTACCTAGTGTGTCCCAAAAAAGGCTATGCAATATTAGTTTGGTGACTTTAAAACTAAGAAATTTCTTTTCGTATTCTAAATCAGGTCCGGCACATCTTCTGTAATACATTGTGCAATGTAATGGATCTGACACCTTCGGATTTTTTATGCCGTACTTGCTTAATGCCAAATTTGTAAGATCCGTCACTACACTCTGGGGGCCTGTCTCTATCAATTCATTACTATACCAGTAATGTAGATCTCCCTGCCCCTCTAATAGCATTGCACTATTTGGTTCAATTCTCCTTGCCACCATCCCAGTGGAGGTTGGGACGGCTGCTATGCTGAACACTTGCATTAAATCTCTTCCCAGTAAATTTACTGGGCAGATTTTTGAAATTATTACTCGGAACCGTATGGTTTGGTTCGTCTCTGGGTCGGTAAACCACAGAGGTTTTGACAATGGCTCTTTGTAAATACGACCATTTGCTGTTTTTACAAGCACATATTCATCCGAGGTAACATCGGATGATATGGCAGTACTTCTGACTAACGTGCGCGGAGCCCCTGAGTCACAAAGGAATTCTATGTCTCGGCCCTCAACTTGCAATGTGATCACTGGTTGGGATTCCAATTGCATAGTTGATGCTAGTGCTGTTAGATTTACCATTTGATATTCCTCATTTTCTGCCATTTCCTGTCCCCACCCATCGTCTTCACTTGTACCTACTTCCCCATTCTCACTTTCTTCTTTTTCCTCATACCCTCCATCTACGTCTTCCTGACCGTCATATAGTCATGCGGTACCACCGGCAGCAGCCATCGGTTTCTCCGGTCCTCTGCAATCTCTGGCAAAATGTCCCTTCTTACTGCACTTAAAACATTCCCCCCTCTTTTGCCTACCTTCGAAATCCTCAGAATGACTTACGCCTCCCCGCCCTCGTCCTCTTCCCCTGCCACGCCCTCTTCCACGGTTTGCGGAACCTTGAACTAACATTAAAGTTCCATCTTCACTAACTGTAAAAGTCTGGGCTTGTTTATCTTTTTTTTCCTTCAGGTATTTCTCAGCATGTCTAGCATACTCCATAAGGGGCTGCAGACGCGCTGTCCTGTGTGTGATCATATGCTTTTGTATAAAGTTACCAATGGCTGTCTTGCAGCCCTTTAGGAATGCATTTTTCAATTGCTGTTCATAGGGCAAGTCATTTTCCTTATTTTCTGCCTTAATCAACCCACTATGAGCATCAAAACATTGTGTGAGACGATGTAGATAATTGTCTACGGTTTCGTCATCTGGTTGAACGCATTGATTAATGCAAGTCCAATCTGCCTTGGGCTTCCAATGTTCTTCTATTTTATCTAAGAGAGTCTTTATTCTGGTTCTACACACTTCGGAATTAAACAGCAAGGCTCCTCCTTCCTCAGGTAGCAGGGGGTCCCAACTTCCGCAAATAAGATGCCAATCTGGTCCTAGGATTTGCCTTATTACTTGTTCAAATTCTACAGCGTTTAATCTATAACTCATTCTCATGCCCCCTACATCTGTACGGAATTTACGCATATCTACTTCGGATGGGGAATCCGGCACCGCTTTTAGGATGTCATCACGGGTCCACGGTCGGTAGACCAATATTGTAGGACCTCGCCTCTGCGCCTGCTTGAGGATTTGCCACTTCTATCAGCGGGTATTCCTCTCCTTCCTGATCTACCTTTTCCTTAATTTTCCAGTGCCCTTCCCTCCTAATACTTCCGCTGTAAGTCAAGAGTGTTGTCGGCTCTCTGTAATATAATACTTGGCATGGGGGGGCCACCCACCGAAGCCTGGTATTGTGGTGGGTCCTGGTCGGGGGGCACCTCAATAACCTGTGCAGGGTCTGGATACTGGATGAGAGGGGCCAAGGGATTCTGGTGACTACGACTGATTGTGGAAGTTTCATTATCTTCCTTTTGAACAAAGTACACATCTCTTTCACTTGAATTACCACACCCTTTTTTCAAATTTTGTTCCCTATGTCTTTTATTTGCTTCCTCCAGCCATTTCTGTGCCTGGGGAAACCCCACCTTCTTTTGATTCCTTGTCTTCTTTCCTGCCTGTTTGCGCAGTAATCTTACTAGATTTTGACATTCTGACTTATTTAAACATCCACTAAACCCATGATCTTTTTTCCATTTATTTAAATATTTTACGTTCTTTGGGTGTAAATCAAACATAAACTTTTCATCTTCAGTTTTGTCGTTGTCTTTGGCGCAACTGGTTCCTGTTCCCATTTCTCTTACGAGAAACTATTCCTGTTCCTGAGATCTCTTGTATATGGAATCTATTCACATATACTCCTTATATTTTGAGAAAATTAAATTTCTCCCTTGACTAGTCCCTTAAAATTTAGACAAAAATTCCAATCAGAAACAACAAAAAAATAGCGTTTTGCTTACCTTTGTGATTCCTCCGCCCTGTTTCGCTGCCACCTCACGGATTGAATCTGGAAAGAGTGACTGGCCTCTAATTTCGACCTGTTTCAGTCGGAGGTCTTTCGAGGAGAGCCTGATCTCTCTCCACCTCAGGTTTTCAGCCTCTCTTTGTTCGATTCGCGCCCGTTGAAGCCAGTTATGTCGAAGATTTTACTCTTCTAACATATTCTGGAAGAATCACACCAAGTTCTTGTAAGCAAGTAAAACAGCTTTATTTTACATGCATGGAGACCTGCTACATGACAGTAGTATGCCAGCAGTCTGGCTACTTGTACTTTGAGTTCTGCTTTTATAGACCCTTCTGCACGTATACACACGTAGCACACAGAACATTCATTAGAAGTGATAGTTTGATTACTTGTTTTTACCAGCCAGTAACACAGTTATTCTTGCAACATTAACTTTCTTATCAGCAGTTTAAGATTAACTTCTGCATTCCTCAGTGATCAACATTTTCCAGAACACTTCAGTTTGCACGCAGTGAACATTTTTCTGCTTAACCCTTTATATACAGAATACAAAATATGTTGAACTTCAGTATTTTTCCACATACATCAAAGTCTTTTACTACCTTAGGGTGCACAGTACGTCTGACATAGGCCACTGTCAGATGTCAGCCATAAATGAGGCATATGCATGCACCATCCTCAGAACTTCTTTGCCATCAGTCAGATCGCCAGTCCCAGACATTGCTCTGCTGCTGGAATGGCTTGCTTCTATAAAGATAAGTGCCCCATTGGGGAAACCTTTTTTTTTGTCTTTTACTGCTGCCTTATTTTTGATTGAGGTTAATGTCATCCAGGAAAACGAAGTGTGACTGTGGAAGACAGATTCCACATAAGGATAGTAATTTCCAATGCCTTTTCTGTCTCTGGCCCCAACACGACCATAAAAACTGCTCAGTCTGTCAGTCTTTTGTGCCCAAGACCCTCCGAAGTCGGTTATTGTCCCTCACTATTTACTTAGAAAATCAATGCCTTAAGCTTTTAGCTAAGAGTGGAATGGAAAGTTCCTCGGACCCGATGACAGAGCCTGTCAAGCACAAGGCCAAAAAAAACATGCGCTTCTCGATACGGGTGTTTCTCCCGAAGCACATGAGATCTCGGAGACACGCTCCATCACTGAACCGGATCCACAGGCCAAGCCCACCTTGCAGACCACCTTGGTAATGGATGTATGCACGTCGAGAGAGGCAACACAGACATTGACTCCTGATGTCCAGGGAGAACCCAGGCTTACGTCCGAAGGCCCCAGAGATATTACCCAGATCTTGGTTTGAGAGGATGTTGACCCGGACTTGGTCAAATGTAGACCTACGTCTGGCCCTCCCTCGCATTGGATGGATACCCCTGCAAAGAAGAAACAAAAAACTAAACATGTCTCTCCACCTCCAGACCCACAGAAAGAATGGCAGAATTTCACACTAGGCCTTTTTAAGCCCTTTGTGGTGCTAAGGCCTCCCTCAGGTCGGCCACATTTCCCTCCTGCCTGGCCTATCTCCCTTCAGAAGAGACCTAGGCCTCAAGCTACCTCAGAGGAAGACTCTTCATCTGAAGAGGAGAGTGATTCTCTGGATTATTCATCCCAAGCACACTCGCCCTTATACTATGCTTCCCCTGAGGAGGATTCAAATGGAACAGAATTTCCTATGGAGGAAATTTCCTTTGGGGAGGCCATTTCTAAGATGTGAGATCATTTTAAGTGGGACAGTACAGAGATGTCTGAGGTCCAAAAATGTATTTATGACCTCCTCCAAGTATAGTCCCCTAGAACCTCTGCTGTTCTTCCTGTTATTCCAGCCTTTTTAGATGCTTTTGCATCCACTTCCACTCACCCTGACTCTCAGCCTCCAGCTTCAAAAAAGCCAGACAGGTACTTCAAAGTACCCAAGGACTGCAGTTTCCTTTTCAATGCCCCTATGGCAGACCCCTCTGTGATCTCAGTAGCCTTTGATAAGGCCTCAAGGTCACTACCCAGTACTTCCCTCCTCCCCTTGGACAAGGATAGTAGACAGTTGGAGAGGCTGGGCAAGAAAGTTTATACCTCAGCCACCTTAGCTTTCAGAGCATTAAACTACCAGACCCATATACCAAGTACTATTTGGAACTCCTGTCTCAGATTTCCATGCTAGTGTTAGCTATACCAGACTCTGAGAACAAAGCCTTGGCAGCCTCTCTTATTGCTACTTCCTGTCAGGTAGCCAGACATTGGATTAAATGCAGCTGTGATGCTGTAGAAGCCACCTCACAAGCTGCAGCATCTTCCTCTACCCTAAGAAGATATGCCTGGCTATGGCTTCAGCCCCTCCCTGAGGACATTAAAGCAAAACTAATAGATGTCCCCTTGGACAATTCTGCTCTTTTATTCCACTCTTTTTGGCAAACCCTCAGCAGAATTATTCGAATCTCTGCAAGAAAAAAGCAAGGAGCTAAAAGACTTCGACCATATTTTGGTTTCCCCTGTGACAAAATTCCACAGGAATTACCCTGCAAAACAGGTCTTTGTACGCAGGCAATCCTGGCCCCACAAAACAAAACCCCAAAGAGGGTCCAAGAAAACTCACCATTTCTCCTCTACTACTACTACTTCCTCCCAGCTCATTAAGCAGTCCTTTCCTGATAGGACAGGCTCTTCCTCATGACTCCTGAAGTAATCTGGGAACCCACTCCCTGCACCTTACCTTTCCCTCCCATCCTGGGAACTCATCACTCAAGACGTCTGGGTCCTAAGCATTATAACAAAGGGATATTTCATGATCTGGCACACTGTTCCCTCCTTCAGGGGTATCCCCAACCACAAAAAAGAACAGGAGCCTCTTTTTTCCCTCAGTTTGGCAAATCCTAGTAGAACAGGGCACAATTCAACCTGTGCCCCCAGCTCAAGATGGAAAAGGGTTATATTCACACCTATTCCTAAATCCCAGGAAGGAAGGGTCTTGGAGACCCATCCTAGACCTCTCCTATCTCAGCAATTTTTTAATGATTCCCTACTTCAAAATGCTTACTCTGCAAACACTCTTTGTGTCATCCTCCCTCAGGCATTCAAAGCATCCATATGTTTACCTCCATATCCCTATACTCCCCAGATATAGGAAATTCCTATGTTTTGTGGGATCCTAGCATTTTTAGTTCTCGGCTTTGCCTTTTGGACTTTCCACTGCCCCGAGAGTCTTCACAATATGCCTGGCACCAGTGGTCGCCTTTTTCAAAATCTTCTCCTACCTAGACAACCTTTTGATTCAAGCCACAACACAGGAGAAATTAACCAGAGACCTCCAATCAACCACAGCCATCTTACAAAGCCTGGGATTCACTACAAACTTTTAAAAAAATCTTCTTTCGTCCCATCCCAAGACCATGTCTTTCTGGGGTGCAGGTTTCAGAGCAAGGATATGGTGATGTCTCTTCCACCCACCAAGGCCCAGGAGATTTCTAACCTTTTCTCAGAAATTCTCCCCCTCAATCTCCTGTCTGCAAGACAGTTTCTGTGATTCATGGGGTTGATAACTTCTACCATCCCTATGCTTCCTCTAGAGAGGTTACATATGAGGAAGTTCCAATGGTTTCTAAAATCAGTGTGGTGTCAGCATGCCCACCCTCTAGAGTTCCAAATACCACTTCTGCCCTCCCTCAAGAAGGTGCTCCAGTGGTGGATAACCCATCTGTCCATAAATCCAAGTCTGTCCATTTACCCACTGCCCCCAACTCAAGTACTGTATATTGATGCATTGGATACAGGCTGGGGAGCAGTCCTGGACCATCACACAGTCCAAGGCCAGTGGACATCCTCTCAGAGGAGAAACCACATAAATGTAAGGGAAATGAAGGCATTAATTCTTACCCTTCAATCTTTCCAATCCCTTCTGAGACCAGGAAGGCTATGCATCCACGCAGGCAATATGACAGTCCTGTGGTATATCAACAAACAGGGGGGACAAGATCCTATTCCCTTTGAAGACTAGCCTTACAGCTTGGGATCTAGCCTACTACAAATATCTCTTCAGGCAGTTTATATCCCTTCCAGTCAGAATATTGTGGCAGACACTCTGAGCAGATCTGGAACACAGGCCCATGAATGGATGCTTCACATGGATGTGTTGCTGGACATTGTCCACCAGTGGAGTATTCACAAATAAATGTGTTTGTCTTCCCCCTGAGCAAACAACTTCCAAAGTTTTGTGCCAGGGAACCTCATCCTTAGGCATGGAAAGCGGACGCCCTGTCAATCTCTTGGAAGGGAAAATTCCTTTATGCACCCCCCCCCCCAACTCATTCTGAAAGTTCTGCTGAAAATTCAACAGGACCAGCCAAGAATCTTATAGGTTCATAGGTTGGTACTAGGCTATCAGCCCTAGGGCCTATACAAGCCTAGCCATAACAATTCCCTGGCTATTTCTTCCCACATTATTTACTTTCCTGGACCCCTGTCTAGCACCATCTTGTTGGTGACTCCCTGTTGGCCAAGACAGCACTGGTCCCCCCTTCTCCTTCATCTAGCCAAGGGCAGTCACCACAAGTTGCCTCACAGAGTGGACCTGCTCACACAGAACAAGGCCCCACTCATCCACCCACAGTTAGAGACTCTCCAACTGACCCTATGGGTGATAGAGCCCTGATTCCTTTCAGACACCTTTATTCTGCATACATGCTACAAGTCCTGAAGGATGCCAAGAAACCTAATACCAGAAAATCTTATCTCTCCAAATGGAAAAGGATTTCACTTTGGTGTCTTACCAGAAACCAGGACCCACTTACAGAAGATTGCCCTAGAGTTCTGTCTTATCTGTGTGAAACGCTTAATGCAGGCTTAGCTTATTCCTCCATAAAAGCACATTTGTCAGCTAAATATGCTTGATTGCCTCTTTCACCACCCCTAGCTTCCAGATTCGAAGCCAAACAATTCCTTAAAGGTGTC